>NW_020216536.1:77660-227866 GCF_003070985.1 Temnothorax curvispinosus | reverse complement strand
GATCCGATGAGTCAATCGCCTTAGAACTCTCTATTATCTAAATCAGAGTTTGCACCGGCACGTGGTCAGAGACGCGCGCCATGATAACAGCAGATATCCCCCAGAATTCGCATAACAATTCACAAGACGCGGAATAAAGCCGCGCACAATACAGCCGCGAGATGTACCCCTCCGAATTCCATGTCGATTGTTGCCGACTGTCCCGATCAGAGAATCGTGGAAAACCTCTCGATCTGTCTTCGCGATGATCGCTTCTTGTCGGCAAGTAAAACGCGTCGAACTCGCGTACGCACGTGCGATTTGTATAACTCGTAATTTTTGCCCGTCGCGATCTGGCCGCGGCTCGCGGCGGTGGCGCAGAGAAGGGTGTCAGCCAGCGTGAATTATCATCCCCCGGGGGCTCGCGCGGCTGGGCGGACGAGCTGTCCGTCGACGCGAGAACACGTGCGCGAGACGTCGACCAGCGACGACGATTGGCCGACAGGCGGAGCCCCAGATCTCGCGATCCTCGTAGGGGTTGAACGAGCACAACCCCTCGACTAAGCAGCAAGGAATATCCTCTCTTCCACCCTGTTGTAAACGGCGGTGAGCGAGTCGAAGCGCGAAAGTCAATTCGCGCGCGGTTCTTACCGCCTCTCCCTCCGGCTAATCGGGAAGAACCACCGGCGGCGTTATTGAGCGAACCGCGAGAGGGGTGTGAGGGAAAGCGAGCGAGGGGGGGGGGGGGATTGTGTGAAAAGGAAATTTATTTTATACTTGGTTGAACCCTTTTCAGCATTCAATAATAACACGTAATAAAAAAGAGGAAAAAAGAAGCAAAAATGAGTGAGAATGTAAGGAAGACTAAAGCATGTGTAAACTTAATATTAATAAATTAATGAACAATTGTGTTGTACAATATTATATAAACGAATTAAAGATTTGAAGATTTTCCATTAATAAAATATTTAATTGTAGATCCAAGATTTAAAAAATTTTGTGAATTAAACTCTAGAAATAAAATTTAGAACCGTAAATTTTATTTTTATAGAATTTTTAAGTATAACAAATGAATCTATTTTTGTGAATTATAAAAATATTTAAAATTGAACATTAAAAAATAAAATTAAATTTTCGTTAAGAAAGCATCACCTTCGAATGACAATCCTGAAGCATTCTGCATATTTTTAAATAGATTTTTATTTCAAACGTTATTCGAATCTTACCTTATGATCACGCTGCGTAGTTTCTAGATCGATTTACATAGATCGACTTCGGCAATGATTGATCCTTAAATAAAGATCTGACAGGCCTCGTTGGAATACATTCCTGTTACCGTACTCTGGGAGTGACTGTGACATCTGGTAGTTTCTCACGGCGCTGCGACGTTACGGTTACGCAAGACAAGCGTAATGGCATACACTATTATGTATATTTCATTTATTATTTCCCTGGAAATCAATGATCGCCATCTCGAGAGTATACGTGTATACGATCAGGCCACCGTTTTATCCATTAGATATTTTATGCACGACGTATGAAACTCGCGAGGTTGATCAGCACAGAAGTAAGCCTGAAGAAAAAAAATTTTGTTTGTTGAAAAATATTTTTAAAGATTAACAAGAGAGACAGGAATTTATTTTGAAATATATAACATATATAAATTAAAATTTGATATCTTGACAAACTTGAAATTTATTTCTTCTAGAAAAAAAACATTCCTATAATCTATATAATTTTTTTTAATTTTATTGCGAAAAATTTAATGATTGACAGGATTGCGCCTTAATTTTATTATAAGCCATTCATCATCTCCGGACGCCTCCTAAAAACGTAAAATAAATAAAGAAACGAAGGAAAGACATCATGATCACTTTGACGGAAATTAAAGGTCGAGTTAACGGCGACAGTCTCGAGGGTACCGAGCCACCGAGCTCTCCCGTTAATTTCAACATATCGAAGTTATCCTTGGAGGGTGGTGAAAGGCAGGTCTGCGTTTGATAGCTCGTAGGATCCGCAAGATCCTCGAGTGCCTCCTCGACGCGATAGCGGGAGCAGAAAATCGCGCTGAAGTGGTAACGGTCGGGCTAATGGCTCGGAGACGATATTTTGTTAAACAAGGAAACCTTTTATCCCTCCTACCGCGTTTCGCTGAAAAAGACGCTCGACGCCTGCAGGGACGCCGTCTCCTACAATAGGACTATCACCGCCGTTTTATCGTGACAATTCGTTGACTCATTGTATTTACTACGAACAGAATACTTTAAAAATATTCTTGAGATAGCAAACCAACAATATTTAGACACATACAATGTATCTTCGAAGAGTTATATTATAGAAAAGAAGGAAAATTTTTAAACTTGCTTATGTCGATTCTAAAATCTACAGACCTTCGTTAATTAATTTTATGTTTTTACAATATATTTTCATGCTTTTACAAGTAATATATATTTGCTATGATATATCTCAATATATTTTTTAAAATATATAAAATTCTTCTCTATTGTTTATTTCTTTACAATACGATTTAAAGTTCGCTCCCTTAACTTCGCTAGATTTAGCACGACTGAGTGCTTTCCACTTTCTCAATTCCACGCTGAAAGCGGCCCTGCACCGTTACTTCGGTTGTCTTGTCACCAGAAAAAGGACGAAAGAAACCGAAGTGTGAACCGCCGACCGCCATGACAAGGTGTCACCTGCGGTTTCTCACGGTTCGCCCACGCATATCTCGCCATTCTCGCGGATTCCTTTCGATCCACCCTATCTCTCACTCGAATCTTTTCATACTTTCGCCCCCTCGCCCGGGAGTCGATAAGTGTGACGTCGGCTAGCAGCACTCGATGAAGCGCTCGACAGTTTTCTCGCAGATAAGTTTAGCTTCATTCACTTCCTAGAGACTAATTACTCAAAAAAATTACCGAATTGATTTCTTCTTATTTTTCTGGTTGAACTCAGTTCCACAGATGTATGCTTGAAATATAGTAAATATAGAATAAATGTATTAATAAATGGTCCTCAACGAATGTGACAATTATTTCTGCAATCTAGTCTATTATTTTAACAATCACAATTATTAAATAATATAAGATACCTTTGGAATATATCACCAAACACTTCGTAATACATTTTATGCTTCGATAAAAGAAAATTATGAAAAAATGTAATATCTCAATTTTTTCTATCAATATCTGTAACACTATGCAGTGGTAAAAGTGAATTGTATACATTCTCTCTTTCTCATTCCTTGTTTTATCATTTATAAAAATATTAAATGGCATGTTTTCTTGAATATTTCATACTAAAGTAATAAAAGTATAAGAAAAAAAAAAGTGGTTCCGGCCGGGATCGAACTGGCGACCTTCTGCGTGTAAAGCAGACGTGATAACCGCTACACCACGGAACCTGACGGCAATACCTTTCTTAAATAAGACTATTCATTACGTCATGTACAAAATATTAATATACATTAAAAATAAATAATGAAATAATGAGTTAATAATGTATAGCATTATTGTATGTGTACTTAGAGATAAGCAAAAATCCGTACATATTAATAAATAATTAAATACATAATAATCGAAAATTAAAATGTAAAATTTACTTTAGCATTATCCGAATTTAATTAATTTTAACAATCAATGATATTAATTAGTATACGTTTAAAATAATTAATTAAGAATTATTAACAGCTGGAATATGTGTTTGAGAGTAAATTGAGAGACAGTCAATAATTAAAAGGCCGTTTTAATTCTTAAATAATAAGATTTTTAATTTAGCTTCATCAAGTTTACTTTATCTTTAACACTGTGCATTCATTCCTAACTCAATTTCATTAAAAAGCAATTTTATAGCTATAAATAAATATAAAATAATAATATGTACTAAAATCTTTAAGTGTCCGCTGATATATGTAACTTGTTTCTGATTACATCCGATAAAAATAGATCAATCTATAGAGGCCCACCACCACCCCCGCCGATTCCGATCGGCGGTCCTCTTTTATTCTCGCTTAATAGAAGTGTAATTACTGAAAGGAATTAAAAATTATTCTCTACATTATTTTTTTTTTTTTTTTTTTACGTGGTGGAAATTTTCAAAAAACCCCCCGCCCTGGGATAGGGAGGGGGAGTGTCGGATTCTACGCGCACGCGTACCACCGTTACGAGGGGCGCTTCAGAGGACCGAAATCCCCTGAGCCTCCCTCAGCGTGGCATCGCGCGCCCATAGCCTACCGACTAAAACCACCACGAGCGACCCTAACACCGCGACTTCCTAAATGCCCTGACTTAATTAATTTATACATATATAAGCGCGGCGCGTGGCATGATGGGTCTCCCGCTGGCGGCGTTCCCGCAGAAGACCGGTAAACGTCTTACAAACTACAGAGCTGAAAGAACTAATTTGTTTTTTGCACATCAATACGCCTGCGGTCAGAATAATATGCACTAGATACTAGTGCATCAATTCAATATCAAGTATCTTTTTATACTTTTCTGAAGCATGTCAAAAGCGCCGAAATCACTAAATGAAACAAACTGATCAGGAAAAAAATGCGAAAATCAGTATAATATCTACAGCTAAACGGATTTAATCAACTGTTGATATGACCGCAGGTAATGGACAAATAATAGATGTAATAGATGTAAGTTCAAAATTAACTATGAATGTGATCTGAAGCACTGCTTATGGACTCGACGGAAACATGTTCGAAGATTCATGTTTCAGCGAATTTGGCAAAAGAATGTTAGAAGATAATTATAATCGCGGCTATAAGATGCTCCACATGTTCTTTCTTCCAAACGTAATTAGTTTACTTAAACTAAAAATGTTCGATAAAGATGCCACCGTTCTTCTGCGCAAAATTTTCTCGTTGATAATGACGAGGCGCATAAAGTCTGGCGAGAAGAGAAACGACCTCACCAATATTCTGATCGAGCTCAAGAGGAACAGTAGTTATGAAGAAAGGATTGAAGACTTTAGTAAGCGAAATAATTACGTTTATTTTATTTATACTTATATATAAGTTTATATATAAGTATAAATATAGATGTGTAACATAACGGCTTACGGTGACAAAATCAAAGTAACCGTCAAGTTTGATTAATAATAATGGTAATCAAATTTAATTGCGATAAGTATCGAGAGCTTTCAAAACTCTAAAGATGTATTAAATTTCAGCATTCGATGACGATGATCTTTTGGCACAAGCAGCTAGTTTCTTCTTATTTGGTTTTGAAACCTGTTCAACGACTACGGCCTTCGCGTTGTATCAACTCGCGGTTCAACCTGAGATTCAAAAAACTCTGCGAAAAGAACTTCTCAAACCACTCGAGAAATCTAATGGAAAATTACATTATGACATGGTATGTGACTATCATCCACTATTTTCCTCTCGTAAATTTTTTATTTTATTTTTATAAACTATTTTTATTAATATATATATTTTTAAATATAATTTTATACATATTTATAATTTATAATGCAAAGACAATATATTTTAAGTCAGAGAAAGTGAACTAAAAATTAAAAGAAAACCTTAAAATTTGACTGTGCAATTCTAATTTAAATAAAAAATTATTTTTATGCATTATTTATTATTACTAGATACAAACGTCATTACCGTATCTCGATATGGTGGTATCAAAAACTTTGAGAATGTACCCGCCATTGGGGTTCCTAAATTGCATAGCTATGAAAAATTATAAAGTGCCGGAGTACGATCTTGTAATTGAGGAGGATATACCGGTTTACATCTCGATACTTGGCCTACACTATGATTCGGAATATTTCCCCAATCCCGATATATTCGATCCAGAGCGATTTAAGAAAAGGAACAAACGTGAGAGACCGTCAGGCGTCTATTTACCATTTGGAGGAGGCTCACATGAATGTATAGATAAGAAAATCAATTTTAATATAGCTCTTTATATATTAAGATAGTAATATACATTTCTTTAGTTCTTCTTCGTTAAAATAATATAGAATATTATACTGTTATATGTTCTGTAGGTCAACGCTTCGAGCTTTTACAAATAAAGTTAGCACTGCTTATGGATCTTGAGCAAATACGAAGTGGAATCGTGCGAGGAAACTTCGGTAAAAATTGATCCAAGGGTACCCATGACATTGCCGTTAAACAATGTATTATATCTGTGTCCGAAAACTTAATATTAATGCTATTTAAAATAAATGAAATAAATGACGTGAGATCCAAGAAAAAGAAACTTTTCCTACAATTATAATTAATAAATAATCGCGTTGTTATAAATAATATATGCAAATCTTTATAAACTTTTATATTGATATAAATATATCTCGTTATATTTTTCATTTTATACCAAAATTATTTTTAATATATTCATATATATTACTGCATGCAAAATTGAATATATAATTGTATTATACGATCAATTCTAAAATAATAAATTCTAAAATTTAAAAAGTTCAGCGTTTCTCGACAAAATATTTAGAATCTCACGTTACATATTACTTGACCGGTATAAAGCCACGTTCTCAATCAAAAATAGATGGATAGGTTACAAAAAATTAGGGTAAAATCAATGCTTCATTGAAATAAATTTTAGTTAATTAATTAAAAACAATTATCATGTTTTCTATAAAATAACTTGCATAATAAGACCAACATATTTCTTGTCCTTTTTATACATGCATATGTATTTATATTTATGCATATTCTACGCTTTTCTTTATGCATACCGATATTCTAAATATATCTATTTGTTGCTTCCTTGCATCGATTTATATAATATTTAATCTTGGCTAAACATGTGGAAAGGAACAAATAAAGGGTATGAATGAAACACATCCTAACTACCATGATTTTTCCCTATCTACAGATATTTTTTTTATAACATCTAACACGATATCTTATTCCTTATCTCTTTTGTTTGAGAAAAATAGTGCCAAAAATAATTCTTTAAAGGAATCTAAATAAAATATTTATATTACAAAAATCATTACTTTAATTGTCAGAAGATTATTTTACTTTTTGTTTTTTGTATTTCTAAAATATTTATTACTCAAAGTAGAGAATTAATATATGTAACAAAATTTGGAAAATTTAATTTATTTACTTAAAAATTTTACTCAAAAGCTATTATTTATACCTACAGAACGCGGCAGACCGTCAACATAGTTTGATGAACGATAATGAGCTCTTCGCGAGCTCCGTGCGTGCAAAGTGTGCGAGTATTTCCTCAAGCACACGTGCACAATAAATCAATAAAGAACTGACACCAAGATTAAATATTTTTCCGTAATTAGTTTTAGCCCATCCATTTTAAGACAACAAATCTACGAGATGTAATATTTTTAGAGTACGTTATTGTCGTACGTCGATATGTTCCGAGATACAATGGCTCTATATCTGACTAATCGTAGATTTGTTACCTCAATAAAAAAAATTCTGACTCACCACGCCGATGTGCAACGGGCGGAGTTGTTCAGCCACATAGCTACGGTGATACTGTAACATACAAACATAAGATTCAAATTAAAGAAGCGTTCAAAATGATCAACATTTCAAGATATAATTTTTACGCGCAACTAATTTGTCTTTCAATAAAATATTTAGCAACACACGTATCTGTGTTCACCGAAAACGATCTTTACAAGAGTAAAATTTTAGATAACCCGTTTCTCTAATTACTTTTAATTTATCGAGATAAAACACGTCGAATAAATAAAAAAGAACTATTAATTTTACGCAGATATAAGAGATGATACTCACCCCAAGGTTGCTCCGCCGGTGCCCGATGCCTCTCCCAGGCCTCCTCCTCCTCTCAGAACACTTAGGCTTCCTCGTCTCACCGCACAGGACACTCGCGAGAAACACTCGCGGATGATAAATTACACGCGCGCGCGGACTACGTTCTGTTAAAAGTCTTTCTCGCGCGATATTGTACGGCACTCCCGTTTAAAAAAGTCCTTTAATCCGATTACTTATGAGCGGCACTCCCGATGCAAACGCGCGACGAACCGGCTGCGGTTCGTTCATTCAATTAAATCGGCGAACGAGGGTACGTTAGCTTCCCCGTCTTTGAATTTTTATCCAAGCAGAACAAGAGTTTTGCTTGGGTAAAATCCTCGTACTGGGTACTGAGCCTTCCCACCTCGCCAAGGTCGTACCCGTGGGAAGGAAGTACTTTACTCTGTAATATAAAATCGGGTAACGTGAATTTTTCATGCAAATTTGAAGGAGTCGCGACGCCGCGTGCTCCGCGTCGTTCCACGTTCATCACCGCGTTACCGGCGATACTACGCAAGTCGAGCGAACGGTTAATAAAGACACGCACTTCGTTAATCAGAGATACGCTGTTGAAATTAAATATCGCACTCATGCACAGTACCTACGGTATCAAACTCGTAAATCTCGCGAAAGTATAACTACATTATTAATATGCACAACGAAGATGCGTGACTGCCGGCCGCTAATCTTACGCGACGCGAGATATACGAGAATCCGAGATTGTGAAGCATTCACGAACGGGCGATGTATCGCGGCGTTCCGTTATCACCGATCGAATCACCGGAATCACTTGACACGATCAATATCACTCAGCCCTTTTTCCTTACGGAGAGAATCGGAGCTAAATCACACGACACGTCCGGCACGTCAGCGTTCAAAGCACGACACGAGATAAATAAATGCCACGCACTTCGCGAATCCAGACATGGCGGGAGGAGCGACTATCACTCGCGAATATCACAGCGCGAAACTGCAAAGCAAGTCGTTCATACATACCTCCGCCTCGACGTCTCGAGTGAGCGCGTCGCGCGACACGTTCATTCCGATAAACACCTCATACACTCGTAAATTGTTTTACACACACGGCACACGGCGCGCGGTACTCGATCGCGTAGCGCGTATTCCCGCGGCCCGCGAAACGAGGAAGCAGGAATGCCAATTACCGAAACGAGCGCGTTCCGAAAACAGCACGAAGCACGGTGACGTCGGTGACGAGCGCGCGCGAAGCACAAACACTTCCTACCGGTGCGAGATTCCTCGGAAGAATGATAACTGAGTCACTCACGCAGGTAACACTACTCCGAGCGTTGACGGAAACAAGTGACAAGTCCGCTCATCGCCAGAAACAAAGGTCGAAAACGCGCCGATCGAGGTACGGAGCTTTCGAGTTCAACGGTCGCGTCGCTAGTACGAACTGCGCAGGTGCCTACACTGCTTACTACGTCACCGTCATCGTATCGATCCGCGCGGCGCGGCGGCGCGGAGCGGCGCATGACGTCACGGCCTACGCGCGCGGCCGCGGCCGGTTCAAAAATACCGAAAACTTTCAACGAACAATAAAAGATCAACGTATGCCGAATCTTTCGTTAACTTTCACAGGTTTAACTGGCTGTATTCTACGTTCTGCGTTCTGTCTCGGTGGTGTCTGGTCGACGTAGCTGTCTCTCGAAACGCGAGTGTTATCAGATGCAACTCCCGGGCCGGCCGAGCGCGGCCGCCGCGGCCAGAATAATAATATCCCCTCCAGCCTCCAGCTGGCTAGTTCGGACACGAACCATTAGCACGGACGCAAACCATGTGCGGTTACCGAGCGACGTACTGGCGGTAGTGTGCTTCTCTCTGGCTGGAAACGTGTGTTCAGTCGTTCAGTGTTGAAACTGTTGAATGAGATAAACACGTGGAGTTGCCGAGAACACAGATTAGAGTTTCGGACGGAATAGAATAACATTTACAGTTCACAGTGAATGAAGAAAAATAAATGACTATGGCTAACAAGAAGAAAGTAAAGGCTTATGTGAAGAAGAAACGCACGCCGGAGAGTAAAATAATCGAGGGGTTACGGTCCAAGTACAACACTGTAAATATATATAACCTCGATAATGTCGTATAACAATGTATGTAAAGGGACATGAAACTAATTACAATGCGTAATTGTAGATAGACGTTACGAAAGCAACCAAGTTCAACGACCTCCCTCTATCGCGACCTACTCTGAAGGGTTTAGCGGAGAACGACTACGTTGAGATGACGGATATTCAGAGGCAGAGCATCGGCTTGGCTTTGCAGGGCAACGATATCTTGGGGGCTGCGAAAACCGGCAGCGGCAAGACGCTGGCATTTCTCATACCGGTGTGAATCTTTACGAACCTTGCAGCCCTAGCTGACTACGATGTATGATTGATAAATCGTTGTTTCAGGTATTGGAAATTTTGTATTGCAAACAATGGACAAGATTGGATGGCCTAGGTGCATTAATTATTACGCCAACGAGAGAGCTGGCGTATCAGATATACGAGACGTTGCGGAAAGTGGGTCACTACCACGATATTTCAGCAGGCTTGATCATAGGGGGGAAGGATTTGAAATTCGAGAAGAAACGTATGGACCAGTGCAATGTAGTTATATGTACACCGGGACGTTTGCTCCAGCATATGGACGAGAATCCATTATTCAATTGTGTAAATATGCAGGTAATTTGTTAAATAACATTTTCTTACTCCTGATTAAATAAATTACATGCCTTTGAAGAGAAAAAGGTTAACTGAGATATGATTTTAGATATTAGTGTTGGATGAAGCGGATCGTTGCTTAGATATGGGTTTCGAGAAGACCATGAATTCCATTATTGAAAACTTGCCCCTTGAAAGGAAGACTTTGCTCTTTTCAGCGACTCAGACTAAGTACGTATTGAAAGATAAATTGTGCAGAATTTTGTCTTGTGATGTTATTGAGTGTATTTCATTTATTTTTGTTAGATCCGTGAAAGATCTGGCGAGGTTAAGTCTCAAAGACCCGTTGTACGTGTCTGTGCACGAGCATTCTGCACACAGCACGCCGGAGAACCTGCAACAAAGTTACGTTGTATGTTCCTTGGAAGATAAATTGGCAATGCTGTGGTCCTTCATAAGAAATCATACAAAGCAGAAGATTATCGTGTTCTTTTCCAGCTGCAAACAAGTAATTGTTTATTTTTATATCAGCAACTAATTGTCATAGACTGTTGTAATCCTGTCAAATTTATTTTAGGTGAAATACGTGTATGAAGCGTTTTGTCGATTGCGGCCGGGGGTCAGTTTATTAGCTCTTTACGGCACACTTCATCAACTGAGAAGAATAAGTATTTACGAGTCATTTTGCAAGAAGCAGCACGCTGTTTTATTCGCGACTGATATTGCCGCTCGCGGATTAGGTAAAGTCCTGCTCTACGAAATATTGTTTAAAAGATTTATTATTCAAATTTCTGTACCAAAGAATTTCTTGACACGTTGAAAACTATATAAAATTTCCTCGTTTTATTTTATAATTTTATTAACTATAAACTGTAATAACTATAATTTTACAGACTTTCCTGCTGTAAATTGGGTGATTCAAATGGACTGTCCGGAAGACGTCAATGCCTACATACACAGAGCAGGCAGAACCGCCAGGTTTAAAAGTGGTGGTGAATCTCTCTTAGTTTTGTTACCGTCTGAAGAAGCGATAATTGAGAGACTTCAGCAACGTAAAATCCCAATAAATATGATAAAGTAAGGTCTTCTGTATATATATGTAAGTTTTGCTCTAATGTATTTACATTCGTTACTCATCTATCTCTGTATGTAGGATCAATCCAAACAAGTTGCAGTCGCCACATCGTAAACTCGAAGCTTTATTGGCGCGAGATGTGGCATTGAAAGAAACAGCTCAGAGAGCGTTTGTATCGTACGTCAAATCGGTTTTCCTAATGAAGGATAAAGAGATCTTCAATGTGCATGCTTTAAACACGGACGCATATGCCAAGTAAGCACAAGAAGTCGTTTATCGTCGAACGTGAATTATTATATGTATGTATAATGTATTGAATATTTTTTCATAGTAGAATTTTTTTTTACAGATCGTTAGGTTTAGCCATACCTCCGAGAATCCGATTCTTACAAAGAATGCAGAAGAAAATGTCGAATAATAACGTTAAGACTGAAAAAGAAATAGATCAAATTTCAACTGATTCGGCAGACAACAGCGAACAAGAAGATAGCGAGGATAACTCTGACAAAAATGAAATTCTCGATAATAAAAATAATGAAAGAAGAATAGTTAAAAAGGAGAATACTGCTGCTCTTCAGTTTGGTAAGAAAATCAAAAGAATCGCTTTTGTATTCAATTATAGGTTCCTTATTACTTACCCCTTATAAAAAGATCACGTTTAACTATGTGTAATCATGCCTTTTTTAGATGATAGTGACGACGAAGATATATTAACTATAAAAAGAAAAAATATAGATATTGATGATATTCCAGTAACAGAGAATGAGGACAAAAAGACTTCGACGAAAAAGAAATCTGTTACAAAGGTCGCATTGGCCAAAAAGATTCTCAAAAAGAAGATTATACCTAATAAGAAGATTATATTTGATGATGAGGGACAAGTAAGAATTATATTACGCATCAATATAAACTACTTGCGATTTATGTAATCTTATACAGTTTTAAGAGATTAGTAAAATTCAGAACATATATTTATCTAAACTAATCGTTTCTTCTCGAGTTTAACAGTTATTCGATTATTTACCTGCTTGCTTATATAAAATACCCATGTTTCAGGAATTAGTCGATCCTACCAAAACAAAAATGTCAGAATTAGCACGGCAGTACGAGAATGAAGTCGATTCTGGTATTAATATCGAAATGGCCAAACAAATTTTACGCGAGGAGGACCAGTACGATAAACAAAGATTTAGAGAAAAAATTAAAGAAAGACACAGAGAGGAGAAGAGGAAACTGAAGGTTGCTCAAAAGGGAGAAACGAATGACAAAGGAGACGAAGATGCTGGTGATGATTACGGTAGCGAAAGTGAGGCTGGTGAAGGTCCAGATATCTCGTGGTTACCTGATCCAGATAAGATATATGGCAAGCAACAAGATCAAGACGAAGAAATATCAACTGCCAACGAATCTGAAGAAGATGAAGAATCTGAGGAGGAAAGCATAGTTCACAGGTAAAAATCATGTAATTTGTATCTATGAATAATGAATGATTATGGAAAACTCAATTGAAAACTTTTTAACGTCTTTGTTATAGGCCGTCCAAAAGAAAATTAATAACGCAAGAGGAGTATAAGGGGAAGAAGAAACAAAAGGTATCCTATGTTGACGATCTACAGGCCGACGAGGAATTAGCGTTACAATTAATACAGAGTTAGCACCAAGTGCATATTTAGAGAAATGTAAATTTATACATTTTATTTATGAACGCGGCGGTATGTACACTTTACAATATAACGTTTTTATCTTAAAAGTAAAGTGTAATTTTACATCTTGTGTCATGATATTAGTTCAACTAAATAAAATTGTACTAAGGCGGCATACGAATATTTGTCAGCTTAATAAATTATGATCGTACCTTTCTTACGCATACAAATACCAGTGAGTATTCTTTTAATGGTAAGGTGTGTAACGAGTACTTCACATTTCATACAAGTTACTCTCACAGTGATAATATTTGGTAAATTCATCTATAGGAACTGCTATTACTTACAATGTACAGCAAATATTTTATAAAATTCCGATTATTCAACAAGTAGGATATTGTAGAACGCATGTTTCAATGTTTGTGATCTATAGCAAAGCTAAAAACCGCCGAATTATCCAAGAACAATGATTTGAGAGAAATATTTCGCAGTTTTCGAGCCAATAGACGAAATCTCGTTACCGCATATTGTCGGAACGTTCCTTATCTTGCAATTGACAATTGACTAACTAGCTTATCGCGTATATAATATATTCTTTAGTAATACGTTATCTCACTAAAAATCACACAAGATTCTTGGTATATGTACTTCAAACTCGCCACTTTCCACGGACAGTTGCTACAAGAGATTTCGGCTAAGATAATAATTTTCAGTCTTCTTAAGCGGTTGCGATTTTGATGTGCTTGAGGATATTGTCGACAACCTCTCTGCTCGTCGCGGTGCCGCCGAGATCGCGAGTATGCACCCCTTCATTAATGGTCTTGTTAATTGCGTTCTGAATGACGGTGGCGTGATGCTTATTGCCCAGATGACGCAACATGTCGACCGCGGCGTTCAGCATCGCGATGGGATTCGCGATATTCTTGCCGGCGATGCTGGTGCCAGTGTTACGAGTGCCCGGCTCGAAGATCGTGTAATGATCGCCATAGTTCTTGCCGGCTAACAGACCAGCGCCGCCCAACAAGCCGCACACCACGTTCGACACGATGGCGCCGTACAGATTGGTCGTCAACACGACGTCGAACTGGTGCGGATTCGATACGAGTTGCATGCAACAATTGTCGATAATCATATCGTTGTGGATGATATCCGGGTAATCCTTGGCGACCCTGCGCGAGATCTCCAAGAAAAGCCCGTCCGACAGCTTCATGATGTTCGCCTTGTGGACCGTCGTGACTTTCTTGCGGCCGTTCCTCTTGGCGTACTCGAACGCGTAGCGAGCGACGCGTTCCGAGTTGGAATTCGTGATAATCTTCATGCTCTCGATCACGCCGCTAACGCTCTCGTGCTCCAACATGGAGTACTCGCCCTCGGTGTTCTGCCTCACGATAACGATATCGATATTCTTCTGGCGCGAGTTCACGCCTGGATAAGAGACGCAGTGCAGCACGTTCACGTAAAGGTCAAGCTCATTTCGCAGAGCGACATTTCGAGAGCGGACGTCAGTCTCCGTACTGCGCGTTTCTATGTTTCCCTTCAGGGCCACTCCGTTCCTGCGTATCGATGTAATTGCATAATCCAGATCGACGTTGTCGTCCGCGTTGGGGTCAATCTCAACATCCTCAAAGTCCACCGGTACGCCAGCGTATTTAAAAACCTAAAGCAAGCAAATCATAAATTTTACTCCAATATCTTTAGGTAGAAGGTTTAAGCCCCTTGCACAATGCTAGGCGATAGCAACAAAATTTTTAGCCTATCGGAAGCAATGTATCAATGCTGTAGTGTAGCTTTGTCGATAATTGTGTCGTTATCGCCTAGCATTGTGTAAGGGGCTTTAGGAATGCAATAGCTTTAGATAGAAAGTTTAAGCTCCAGTAGCTTAAGGTAGAAGGTTTAGACTTCAATAGTTTTAGATAGAAGGTTTAAGCTCCAATAGCTTAAGGTAGAAGGTTTAAGTTCCAATAGCTTTAGATAGAAGATTTAGACTCCAATAGCTTTAGATAGATGGTTTAGGCTTCAATAGCTTAAGGTAGAAGGTTTAGTCTCCAATAGATTTAGATAGGTTGACGAGAAATTGCGCATCTTTTATCTAATGATTCTTATACTGGTAAAAACCATAAAAAATCCAAGGACAACGTCTATGTACCTCCTTTACATAACCCATCAACTCGGGTCCGATGCCAGCTCCGGGCAGCATAGTGACGGTGTGCCTTCCACCATAATGGGCCTTTGGTATGGGCATAACCTTCTTTATAGTGGGGGTCTTGTGCTGGATGTCGAAGGCGGACAGAGAGGCGCATCGATGGCTCTGGAATATTATGGGCTTGGGTTTCAGGTACCTAAGGACCGAGCGGGCAGCCATCTCGCCGTATTATTTCGCTGTAAACATAACGAAAATCAATCCCTCGATCGCTGTCGAGTCTCGAGTGATCGCTCAACACGCATCATTGCCCAATACGTACCGTTATTCTCGCGAGTGCTATTTTAACGACACCCTCGACGCACCACGACCAACAACGACGCACTCGAGAGACCTTGCCTTGCCAGCACCCAGCACCACGCTAGACTCACCCCCCACACCACACCGCACTACCTACCTACGGACTGCTTGGAGCAGTCGGAGCACGACGCACGCAATTCAGGGTGCTATTGGCCGTGTCCAGCCGAACCTCTGCTTAGCGAAGCGAAAGGTAGCAACTGAATGTGATTGGTTCTTACCTTTGGATCCAACCAATTACACTTAATTGCTACCTTTCGCTTCGCTAAGCAGAGGTTCGGCTGAACGCAGCCATTTTCATGGGAGCGTCTCGATTGACTACAGCCATTCATTGGCCGGTGCTTGGGATTTTTCCATTGAATCACCAATCAGAAATTGTTATAAAAATAATAAACTTAAAATCAGGCTCGTATTTGTAAAGCAAACGTGATGGAAAGATCGTAGGGCAATAAACGAGCAGCAAATAAGAATGTCCACAAATAATATAATTTATCTATTTATATATTATCTAATTAAAAGAATAAGTTATATATAAAACGGAACATTTTGAACACAAGAGTTATCAACCAAAAATAATAAATTAAATAATAACATAAAAAGAGATTAGAGGTCACATGACTAATATATAATAAATAAAAGTAAATAACGATGAAACTGAAGAAATTCTTACATTAAATTGCATATATCTTGCAACGAGATAATAGTTAATAATCTACATTGATAGAGATGGACAGTAGAAAACGAAATTAAATTTGCATTTTGAATATTTTGATAGAAACAATGGAGGAACAACCGTTTCCGCCTACGCAGAAAATTTCACGCCAAGTAGGTGAAGTAGGTAGTAGGTAGGTTGGCCAGCCTGACATTTTTCGCGGCAAGCATCGCGTGCGGTTGTGGCGTGCGGCGGCTCGCATCGCAGTTCGCAGTCATTCGAAGCACTTCACGCAGCAAGAGAGAGAGAAGCGTGGCGTACAGGCGAAGGTGGTCGCTGTGCTCTTGGACGTTGAAACGACTGGTGAGTACTCGCATTCCAGAATCTGCTCTCGAGCTCGCGAACGTCGGCGTCGTCGGCTCGCGAGTCCCGGGCAACGTCGCGAGGCCTAAAAAAGAGAGGAAGCGGAGGTGGAGGAACACCGGCGATCGCGTCGTCGCCGACGCCGCCATCTTAGACCGAACCGCCGAGTTGCGACCGATTTCGCGACAATTTTCACGCGATCGCGCCGCGACTCGTCCTCGACGACCGCCACACCCGGGAGTCTCTCGTCTGTCGATTGTCCCGGCTCGCGTCACGTTGCGCGATTGCGTCAACCTCGAAACGATCGCGTCCGCGCGCCCCGCGTCGCACCGTACCGCGCCGCGCCACGCCGCACCGGAGCTGGTCTGCGCCCCCCGCGCAATTCCTCCTCTCTGTTTTATTTACGACTCCGAGCGTGTGTGATTTGATGAAAGTCACATTCTTGTGCGAGAACCAGGTGAACGATGGTTCCTAGCTCTGACGTTTCCTACTTGATTCACCTCATTTTAGGCTGACACGAATTTAAGCTTTGGATTTTTTTCTGTTTTTCATATATCTCGTGTCATTATATAAACGTTCTTCTAGTTTTTTTTTATGAGTATTTACAGGGGGACTTATTTGGTTTTCACTTTTGCAGTATTTCCTTTGTGTGCACAACAATGAGCAAAGTTAAGGAGTCTCCCGCGACCGACAATGAAGCGGAAGAGGAGTTCAGTGTGGAGAAGGTCTTGGACAGAAGAGTTGTGAAAGGAAAAGTACGTGAGATCCTACCGCACGATATCTCAATAAGTGTTGATTGTTAAGGTGCGTTAGCTTAATTTGAAAAAAAAAAAAATTGTTTTGGATTACAGGTGGAATATTTCTTAAAATGGAAAGGCTACTCAAACGACGAGAATACATGGGAACCAGAAGAGAATTTGGACTGCCCGGATCTGATCGCTCAGTTCGAAGAGCAGCGAAAGAAGAAGGAGGCAGCTGCATCTGGCAAACGCCACGAGGAGAAGGAACAGAAGAAGCGAAAAAGTAATAACACCCCGACGCCCACTCAAGCTAAGAAAAAGGCAGCGGTGGAAGAAAAGAAGTTGGAAGGTAAAGGGAAGCATCGAAAATTTTTTCCCTTACATATTTTTCTCTTACAAATTTGTTCTTTTTTTTTTCCAATATTCTTTATTTTTCAAAAAAGAATAAGCACTCTCGCTCTAATGAAGCGAGCAAATATAGGATTTTTATCTATTTGCGAATACGCCTTTCGCTTTACAGGATTTGACAGAAATCTGGATCCCGAACGTATTATCGGCGCGACGGATTCCAGCGGCGAACTGATGTTCCTAATGAAATGGAAAGGAACGGATGACGCGGATCTGGTACCCGCGCGCATCGCTAACGAGAAGTGCCCACAGATCGTGATCAAATTTTACGAGGAGCGACTCACGTGGCATAGCCCGGCCCACGACGAAGAAAATACGAAACCTGACCCGGAGTAGCGCACAGCGTTCCTTCGTGATTTATTTTTATTATTAAAAATTATTCCATAATTATCTTAGTTATTTACGAGTTTTCTAACTTTTGTAGAGGAAAAATAAACGTAAGATTTTTCGAAAGTTTAAAAGAAAGAAGAAAGCCACATTACTACACTACTCGTACACTTGTCACCACTGATCAATGATATATCTATTTTCGAATAATAATTAGACGATTCACTGATGTGCATTTCAAAATGTTGCTTTTAATAGTAATAGTATCTTTATGAACTTGTATATTAATTAACGATATTTTTATGTTTTCAAATAGCTACTTTGATCTTTTTGTGTGTACTAAATGGTCATACAAAAAGTTAAAAATTGTTGCACCTATGCGAACTACCTGTTCCTTTAACAGCGATCAACTATTCAAAAGATGCGCAATTTACGAACCTCCAAAGTTCAAATGAATGTATAAAGCATAAAATTATATAACATGTAATTAAATCAGTTTATTGGCAGGGAAGAAATTAAAAAAACGCAGAGAAAAATAATTTTTTTTTTATAAATGCTGGATTGGTTGTTCCAGTCAATTAATACGAGACTGCTAGTTCGATTGCAATTGCCTCTAAGCTTGTAAAACAAAATAATAAATTTTATAATTTGCAATAATAATGTAGATAAGTTCTCGCGAATTAGTTACTTCTTTTTTTCACACGTGTATGCCGCTAAATACAGTGTATCTGTAAACTGATAAAAATAAGTCATGGAGGAATCACAATAATCTGTTTGACATCGTCATTTCACTGATTTTATGTATTAAAAATTTGAAAATATGATTTGATATCTTTCTGGTTCACATTAATTAAAGTATAGGTATATTGTTAGCTGAATCACACTTTGTATCAAAAGGAAAATTATCGAAAAATGTTTATATTAGACACAAACTGTTATGTGCAATGACGATGTATGAGCGAATTATAATGATTAACACATTCTTGCGTATTGTAACGATTAACACATTCTTGCAAAAAAATCGTACGAGAAGACGAGTGCTTTTTATATAAATGCTGATGATTAAGCGTCATCCGTTTTAAACTACTTCATATTTGTTTATAGCATTGCCTTCGAATTAAAACGGAAATAAGACATTGGGAAAAGGTTTATTGTAAACAAAAATATAAAATTGTCTATGAAATGCGTTTATTACATATTCATCGTTTGAATTTTTTAACCCGATTATTATCATGCGTTTGAACAGACTTTCGCTTCTTCTTGCCAAATGATCCTTTCATTCGTTGATGTCGTTTCACTTCCCAATCTATTTGCTTAGCGCTAGCACCGTCGCTGCTGCTGAAAACATTGCTACCGCCGTGCTTTCCCCTCGTTTTATTTTGCTCCTCCAACATCTCGGCGAACTTTTCTGCCGATACGAATATGTTGCTATCGATCCCTTTTTTATTCCCTTTACTTTTTGGACCCTTCGCGTTTAGCTTTTTATTCAAACTCGAAATTAACTCGTCGTCTACATCCTCTTCGTTCTCGGAACCATTGAACTCCATGTCGCTCAGATCTTCATCTACGTCTGCAAGATCGATATCGCTTAGATCTTCGCCATCATCTACGTCTGCAAGATCAATATCGCTTAGATCTTGCAAGTCATTGTCATCCCCGACATCTTCATCAAGATCTTCAGATACATCATCGGTGATATCGTCATCTTCAGATTGATCATCGTTATCTGCATCATCCTCATCCTCGTCATCAGAATCCTCATCTGTTTTACCTGTTACAAATGTAATTATTGATAAGATATATCGTTCATAGTTTTTATAGATATATGAAACACTAAAGAAAGCTTGAGCAAGGATTATTTCGTTGCTTCCTTTTATAAATGAGCCAACAAAACACATTTTACATAAATCAAATGCAAAGATAACACATTACCTTTCTTCTTCCTAGGTAGGATGTCCGCCGCGATATCCAAATCGCCAAAATCTTGGCTGCCGCCCATACGATCCAACATATCATTGAACTCTTCGCTATTAACGCTGTCTAAATCGTCATCATCTTCGTCTTCGTCTTCTTTCTTCGTACGTTTCTTGATTTCGTCCTTCTGCTTCAAATATCGGTATAAAAATAACTCGTCTACCGGTATTCGTTCCTCCCTCTCGTCGAGATACGCCGCGCTATCGACCGGAAGGGCTCGTATCCCCTTAGGCGTGTATCCAGCACGTTGCGCTAAAGGATCGTTCTTTTTTTGCACCTTCTTGTCCTCCAGCTTCTTTGGATTCTTAAAGACGTACCGGTCCAAGAATCGAATCAACGTCAAATCTTCCAAAGGATCGCCTGTGTATTCAATCGACTTCCCTACGAATAAATTTATAAATATTATACCGAATATAATAGTGAAAGATATATAATGAGTTTAAAGTTTTATTACCTTGAATGATCTGATTCGCAAATAAAGCGACACTCGGATGGAAATGCCTGGATAACGCTTCAAGTTCGGTGTTGAGCCCTTTCATTGCCCCCGCATACAGGGGATTTCGACAAAAGGGATCATACGACTTTATATTTTGTGCCTCGATTTTTACGTCTGTCTCTTTCTTCACATCAGGCTTCGTTTCTGACGCGGTATCCTCGCCAACGGTGACGTTCGATAACATAATGGAGCTTTCATTTTCTATTACACGAACGTCCTCTGTATCCGATGAGCTATCGTCTACTTCGCATACATCATTTTCGACTTTAATAGCCTTATGTGACTCGAGCAACATATGTTTTAGATCTTGGCGGCTTTGAAGAATTTTGGAGACAATGTACAACATGGCACACGCCATATTCGCAGGAAAGTAGAACGCAATTTGCAAGATTCTTTTGATAAAAGCATATGAACGTAGCACGCTTTGATCTTTCTGAAGAACTCGATACAACAAATTGAGGAACACTGCGTGTTTATTCGCTACTCCTATTTGCCGATCGAATAGCTTTCTGTAAAAGGCTGAATAAAATCGGCTCGCCTGAGACTCGTCTTTGCCGGTTATCTGAAAACCATGAAACACAATTGCTTTTAGTACAAACTAGAAACGAATAAATCTTCAGTGCAGCAGCAAATGCTATTCCATAGCTACTTACTTGATGCAACAAGCTAAGTGCATTGAGAGAGACATTAAACGATCCAAGGTGTACCACTTTGTAGATAGAGTCGACGTGTTCATTTAATATCTTCGAGTCCACTTTGGCGAAAGGATACGCTCTATTAACGCCCATTAGAATCGCTGCCATCATTCTAGTGTCGGGTTCGCCTTTCTTCAAGCACGCTTTGAAAAACGCAAAGTACACTTCTATCAGTGTACCGGCTATCTCCTCGTCATTTCTATCCAGGACATATTGCGCCAGCAGGCATATAGCGTAATACTGAGTGCGCTGGCCCACATTTTTTCTAAATAGCAGTTTCTCGACTTCGCGCAAGATTACAAGCTTCATGTTCGGATGCTCGTGCAATAACTTATTGATGCAAAATACAGCTTTGGATCCAACCTTACTGCTCGGATCTCCAATTTTATTCACAAGTAACTCCAGCAACTTGTGTTCCTGCTCGGCGTTGCCTATCAACAGATCCGCCATCGCGGATATGGCCTTCTCACGATTTGTATCTACCGTATCGGAGGCCACCGCGGACAAATTCAGAACAAAACGCTCATATTGCTCGCGTAGCTGGTCCTCGAAGTACCAGTGCGCCAACAATCTATTTCTAGCGGCGTTCGTCTTGACGACGAAATCTGATCCATTTCCCATGTTGAGCCTGTCCAAATTCTGTTCTTCCAATTTCAATAATCTGAACTTAGGGTGCAACAGATCGGCCAGGAAGAGCTCTTTCAACGACACAATGATCATGCCGCATTGATTGTGCTTGGCGCCACGCACTTGGGACACCAAGGATACCAGACGGCCGAGATTGTACTTTGGATTATCTTGCACCAGCACTATACTGGCTGCTATCTTATCCGAGGTGGTGCCCCGTTGCAATGCCGTTTTCAACCACTTGGTCTCCGAGTCGTGCGATTTGGATTGTTTCAGCTGAAAGGCGGCGGTTTCTGCATCCAGATACTTCTTTCCTTCATCTCTCAGATACAAAACGTCGGCTTCGGACTTGGAGTGCTTGCAAGGTCCTTCTGCCTTCTGATATTCCTCGTACCACTTCTGTTTAATACCAGTGGCGGCTTCGCCAGTGGCAAAATTATCGTCGAATCCTCTCTTCATCTTCTAAAAAAAATGCACTACACTAAAATGATTTTCAGAACAATAATAAATATGTGCATTTAAGTAACGTGACGCAGTGTTCTAATGTACGTTGTAAAATAACACACTTGCAATTATTAGAACTGATATAAAATATAAAATAACGCGGACTATACTTACGTTATTAACCTCAAAATCATTGGTAAATCTCTTGTGATAAAAACTCTTTTCGTTCAGATCACTTACTTAAACGTGTTTAATGTAAATATATTCTGCACACACAAATCACAGTCTGTTTATGCATGTATTTAAATATCTAATTTTTTATTTGTATTTTTCTCAAATCCTAACCTTGCAACGTGCTCTTTAAAAATCATGCGAAAACGTGGGCGAATTTTAACGCCATCTAACATCTTTTAATGGAATTATGGATTAAAATACCGGAAGTAGTCAGATGTAATTACAGGCGTGGACAGAACCGCGCCAAATTTCAATCCATATTTTTATACAATCTTGCATTTTTATGCTGTGCATATTTATTGTAAAACAAGCATACAAACTTTTGGCATAAATTGAGATAAAAACATGAAAATTATTTGGCATAATTCTTAGGAGTGCTATACATTTTATTTCAATGTTCTTATATTTATTGGAAAATATACAGTTATTTGACGAACAGTCTGTGCAGTCATATTAATTTGCATCTCATTAAAGCGATATATACAATTTTCTATTATCTATTATGTGGCGTATACCATCACGCATTTCCTAGTAGATTTTGAGTTTTCGATAACAATGTTATCTACCAGAGTCGCTTTATTATACATAAAAGTTATAGAGTAATAGAGTATATACTCTTGCATCACAGATATATTTTATTTTGCAAGACACGCAGCGTTTTTAACTAACACGGGTTATTATAAATCGTTCCAGGAGCGATTAAAACCAATTTTTATGACACACGTTTACTTGGAAGTTTATTTGGGAATGAGGTACAATCACATAGCAATAGGACTGTAACCAGTATTAATCGCTCTCGAAAATCCGATTAAAAACCCAATTTCGTCGAAAAAGCTGATAATTATAAAGTGAACGATCACAATTAAATAAAAGACAAAAACAGTAATCGATTTGAATCAGAAGTCAAGATCGATACAGAATTGAAGATAAATTATGTTTTCTATGAATCATGATAGATAAATTATGTTTCGTTTCACCTTTTCTACTTGATTGAGCAGTGTTAAAACAATAACTCGTATTACGTGACATGAGTACTTAATCGAAAGTTGTTGTATGCAGTATGACTAGATTTAAAAAAAGAGCTTTTATAAAAACAGCTTAATAGAAACATTGAAAAATTGCTTGCCCATAGATTAATACTACGTCTAAATTTTTCCCTGAATTTACATTACATTACAGGCAAATATGCTTACGTGCCTATCAGCATGTGACACATTTCGTTTGACCCCATTGCAAACATAGCAAACTTTTTAATTGCTATAAACATGTAATTCTGCCATATACAGACACTTAGTGACGTATAAATCTTATGTGGTATTCTTAGAAAGGCTTCTAAGAAGTTTAAACAGTCTATTGATCTAATCCTCGATGCCTTCTCTTCGTCCTTGCATACGGCCCGATTTCAGGATCCATCACGAAATCGTACAGAACGGAAACCCATGAATTGTGCTGCGGCAAATCGTCGTAAAATTCTGCGGCTATACGTTTTACCTACATAAGATAGTTGAAATGATAAGTAACAAGTTACATGGTATAATAATCGGATGGACGTAGTAATTTTTTACATACTTCTGGTAATCTCGAACCAGGCACCGCAGGAAAGTCATGGTGTTCGTTGTGATATCCAACATTGAAAGTGATGAAATTTAGAGGACCGTAATAACTATATGTTTCAAATCCTTTACTGTACATATAATGTTCCGATATAAAATGTCCTGCCACTGGATGCAGTCCCATTGCCATAAAAGAGCCAATAAGCAAATAAAACAGTACTTTACCACCTGAAAATCACATTTTTTATCAGTAATCGAGATTCACAATTTATATTATTAACATATAAACTTTGAATCCTTTACAAATTCTGAAACTTACCGAAAAAGTACCATACGCAGGCGTCAAATGTCAATTGTATAACTAAATTTATGTATTCCAGAAGAGTTGGTACTTTTGGGTACGTTACAAGAGGGCGGAATGCATAAAACAACGGTTGTAGCATTATCCAACAGAACTTGCCAAAAGTTGTACAAAACAGTTTAGCCTCTAATAATGTCGGTAAATCCGTATCTAATTTTTCATCTCCTTGATACTGAAAACGCAACAAATATACCTCATAAAATATTGATTGAAAATATATTACATTGCTAGATAACGCAAGTCAATTTTTCATCATTTCTCTCACCCGATGGTGCTCGAGATGATATTTTTTAAAACTGACAGATACTGGTAGTCCTATTGGCAGATTTGCAAAAAAGCCGAATAGTCGATTAGCCATAGGCCTGGCATGTCCAAAGGCAAGATTATGAGCTATCTCGTGTATCGCTGCAAAGCAAGAAGTAACATAAATTAGCGTAATATGTTTAAACATGCGCATAATGTTTGACAAACTGTGGCTTTATTGTATTAATAAATGTATGCATACCAAGCATAAGAGAGTGGTTTATCACGCCTCCAAAGCAATATGCTAATAGCAAGAGTTTCGGATAACTCAAATCTTTGACGATAAAGAACGACAGAAACTGTATCAATACCATCCCAGTGACAACCCATTTGAAATTTGGATCGTAACCAAACAACTGTTTGATTTGTGGATACTTCTCTGGAATAGAAAATATTAATTGTAACAAACATTTCAAAAATAATAAGTATAAACAAGCTACTTCATTAAAATATCATCTTAATTTATAAAATTTGATAACACGACAAACAATGCAGCAAAATACATTTACGTCTGAAATAATCTCGCTTTAATTAAATATATTTGTTGAGCTTTTCTTGTCATATATTTTAATACAAATTTGTATATCAATTCTCGATACATATAGCATAGACTCATTGGACTCATTAGACACTAAATTGGAGTACAATCTTAAAAATGACATTTTGGGCAACAATAGAGATTGAAGATACTTCATCTACTCCAATTACTCCAATTAATATTTCGCGGTACTGCTTTCATACCACATCCAAAATATTACTAGGCCACAAAGATATTCGACCAGAATTTTCTCGGGATAGGCGTGGTTACGCGTATGCTCCATTTAGCTCCTAATTTGGCTTTAGCAATTAACGAGCGTTCCCTCGTATCCCGAGAGAGCAAAGTAACCAAATATTTACACCGGAAATATTAATCATTAAACATTTTTCCCGCGATTGTCATACCTAAAATTATTTTACGGCGCGTGGCGTGCGGCTCTTCCGTGTAGACCCACTCGAAGTCCGTCCTCGAGACCCGCTGGCCCATCTTTTCCGTTTCCGATTTCCGTACAAAAGGCAGATGAGATTAATCCCGGCGATGGCCCAGAGCCGAATGGGATCGTCAGTGACGATCAAGGCAAGAAGTAGACGTGCGATACGCAGTACGCAGGCATGTACACTGCATACGCACCCTTGAACTTGCGATTTCGTCACATTACCTGATGATATTGCCGGGCGCCGGCCTTTGCCTTTTTTTCTTACTTGCCGTTATACAGGGTGTCCTGCTATCACCGGATATCACGTTCTGGTCACACCGGTCGCGGTCACGCGTTTTGCGTTGAGTAAATATGGAGTCGAGTGCCTTGAATCAAGTTACGAAATAAGTTGCGAATAAATAAATTTGCGGATTTTTGGAAAATTTATTTAAAAATTCAACTCGCATTCAAGTTAATTGTCGAATTAAACCTTTGTAGTTTTAAAATTAATTTTTTACCGAAATAAATTTGGAGTCGGAAAGACCGTCAAACAGCCAAAGCTAATTGCTCGATCGTCAATGAGTTTTGTGATGGTTTTCCCTTTTTCTCGATATTTGCTTTAACAGGCCCAAGCTCGAAATATCGTTCGGCGATTTTGGAGCATTCGGTATGTGGAACTGATGTAATCTAATTCGGCGTATGTGACAATCGTGACATCATCGTACATATGTGTGTGCAACGTGGAGATAAATACTAATGAAACATTTATCGCCACACGCAGTAGTTGCGCAGATGCATCCACTTCTTCAAATCGCGTGCACAGATAAAGTAAAAAAATTGCGCGATAAATAATTCCTGTAAACAGTAAACAACTCCACCCGCAATCCCGGGAAAGCGTTGTCTCTCTCTTCCCTTTCTCTCCTTTCGAGATAATCGAGAATAAAGAGAGCCAGCACTATCCCTCCATTATCGCTAGACGATGGGATCGACTTTAGCGTTTCATCCGGAATCTCGCAAAAGCGGGAGATTGATTGGCGGATTGCGCGTTATTCCCTAGCAACATTGTTTACGGATAATTTCGTGGATGAAATAATTAATTGGCGAATAAAACAATTTAATTGTTTAATATGTAGAAAGAAAGATCGGACAGGGATAACGAATTATGCAATTGGAAATTTAACAAGCAATTCTGCCGAGGTTGATGAATTTTAAAGGATCAGAAACGCGCAGAAAGTGTAAGACAATTAAGTGTAGTCAGTGTAGCTACAAGGAACAGACCGAACAGACGTATTTTGGATAGCGTACCGCGATTGTTTGACGAAACTCTTCGAAGTGTAATTAAGTATTTATTCAACAAAAGTAAATCATGCCGAAAGTACGACGAAGCAAGAAACCGCCGCCCGACGGTTGGGAACTGATCGAGCCGACGCTGGAGGAATTGGAGCAAAAGATGCGCGAAGGTGAGTGTTTGCTCCTCGCGAGGTTAGATTTAGCTGCTTCGGTTTAACTTATGTTTTATCTCTCTTTAATTCTCAAAACTAGAAAAAGATAAAAATGTAAATCAAATCGAGATTAAAGTTATATCTACGTTGGTGGAAATGGACATTAAAGGTTTTTTTTTTTTCGTTACAGCCGAGACGGAGCCTCACGAGGGCAAAAGAAAACAGGAGTCCTTGTGGCCGATATTTAAAATCCACCATCAGAAATCTCGATACATATACGACTTGTTCTACAGAAGAAAGGCCATCAGTCGCGGTAAGTCGACGTGCCGTTACAAAGATGCTCTTAAAAAGAGATTTTAAGAGATTACGTCTGATCTCCTTGCGTTTTTCACTTGTTGCAGAATTGTACGATTACTGCCTGAATGAAAATATCGCCGACAAAAACTTGATCGCCAAGTGGAAGAAGGTCGGCTACGAGAACTTGTGCTGCCTGCGCTGCATTCAGACGAGGGATACAAATTTCGGCACGAACTGCATCTGCAGAGTGCCAAAGGGCAAGCTCGAGGAAGGCCGGATAGTGGAGTGCATACATTGCGGTTGCCGAGGATGCTCGGGTTGAGTGCGACGCTCCCCTGTGTAAGGCACTTATACTCTTTATTGCCGCAAAATTACATTGTGCATCTCGTTTTGTAATAAAAAAAAAATTTAATTTGCACGTATCTCGCATCTTTACTCGATCGTCAGGCGCCACTTTTCACGCCCGGCAAATCTAGCGGCAAGATAGAGCGGCGTTTGCACCCGCCAGTCGTACGTGACGCATTTGTTTTCAGACTCGATGTTCACTCGCAACACGTGAGCATTTTTCCGGAGGGCAGAGATCATGATGACCGCACCGAGACGCATCCTCGGCAGGCGCATCAGTTTCTCGTCACCGTCCATGAAGATTTTGCCTTGCGGCGTGATCATCAGCGAGGCTGCTCTTTTCAAGGTGTCGTGACTACCTTGCGGGTCGTAGACTAACGCAATGCCCTCGTCATCGTTTCCTTCTGGTGAAACTTCTAAAAACTGTATAATAGGTAAAATTAAAGCGTAGACGAAAAAGTGTAAATAAAATCATATTGCATATAATTACCTTGAATTCAATTATGTAATTCGCATCGAATTGAGGACCTTGCGAGAACAACGTACTTATGGTATCCGTAACTTTTGCAGCAACTTTATCGTTATTAGTGATCACGTAATCCTTGTTATCAAGTTCCCAGCCTGTAATCATTGTAAGTGATTTTTTTATGACTGCCACATTAAAATCTCACACGAAATATAAAACGTTTTTAAAGTATTCTTTTTCCCGTCCAAACATCCACCGTGTTAGACCTAATTTATTAAGATATCAGATTTAGAAAAGCTTTATTCTTAATACAAAGATTGGTCGCTTTCCCTATACGTACTATAAGGCGGTATAAAAGTCCGTGTGACGTGATGTACGCTCCTTGCGACGTTGTCCGCTTGTATTCTAACTCTGAGCGTAACTTGTCGATCAACAGGTATATTTCTGATAAAGCAAGAAGTCTCGGATCCTCTGTACACCGTCTCGAACTTGCTTGACGCCGGGTCGAGAATCTCCCCGTTAGCTTTCTCCACGACATACGTCTGTTCTTCGGCGAAGTACTCCGGATTAGTTACGTGCCATTTAACGTATAATCCCGCCGGTCTCTCCTCAATGTTTATTATCTGAACGGGTACCGTGCGAGAGATGCAGCCAAGTTTCGATATCTGCTCCATAATCTCTTCCTTGTACGAGTTCAATGGACGATCGAAATTTATATTCGGAAGCTCCTCTGAATACGGCACCGCCGGGATTCTTAAAAGTTATAATTTAAAACTTTTAGTCTCTGAGATAGTCTCTGTAATCTTTATATTATTATCGCTCTCACCTGCCTATATCATTACTCGCAGAAATTATCTTTCCAAATCCATTCGCGCTATATCGATGCGGATGCCGTAGAATATCCTCGCTCATCGATATGATATTCTGCGCATTTTGCACCTGTGCCTCCAGCTCCCTTCTACAAGCCCTCAACGGTATCAGACTCTCGTGTTTATGAATTTCTGTCTCCAGTATCAGCTGTTCGCGTCTCTTATTGATCTCGTGGCACACGTCATCTAACAAAGATTGAAACGTCCCGTCTATATCTTTTAACGTTCTCATCATACTATTTTCTATCTGACAAAACAATTTTCTCGTGTTAATGTAATCACCAAGTATAAAAATAAGCAGCAATTTTAAATTTACCTGCTGATCAGCATTGTCGAGATCTTTCAATTGACAATCCAGTTTTGCTATGTATTCCTGTGTAGATTCTACAATGCTTTTGATATTGTCTGTCACGTTCTGTGGCAATACTTCTCCTTTTTGTGCAAAAGTATCTTCCGCATCAGGATGTGATACATTTGTGCTCCGATTTTTGTCCACATTTCGTTCATATTGGTTTAATTTCTTTAATGCATACATTAATCGCATCAGAAGTTCTTCTCTCTTCGTTTTTTCATTACCGTTATCGGAACTCTTACTAGAAATATTTGGCGTTAATGGTTTTGTCACGTATTTGTGCAATAATTCGTCATAATTGTCGATTTGCTCCAACTCCAATTTATAGGACGGTTTTTGTTTGGTCAGCGCTTCTAAAATTTGTTCCATATCTGAAAAGATAATATAGATTTGGATTAATATAAATAATTATTGATATAACATTCAAATATATATAATATAAATTTTGAAATTTTACAGATTAATTTTTGTTTATTAATTACAGATATTGTTTAATTAAATTGTGCCAGGAATATTTTGCGTAGCAATCATTAGGGTCAGCTTGAATTTCTTTCTCAGCAAACGTTTGGGTCTGCTGATTGTTCAATATCAGGTATTTCCTCGATCTTCCTGGATATCTCACATAATCATGCAGTTTAGCGTGATCTGTTTCATTACTGCCGATTTCATGTTCATTCCCGTTATAATTCTTACTCGGCGTTAGCAACATGCCGCTCCAATAATCTGGATCGTTATAATCGTGCAAAGACGCTTGCGTACTAATCCCTATAATTTGCCAGGAATATTTAATGCTGCACATTTTGTACGCAGGCTTATTATCCTCCATATTATTTAACAAGTCTTGCAATAAGGTGTGTGATGTCTGTGTGCCTGTTCCAATAACTTGCCAGGAATATTTTATTTTACAGTCATAAGGTCTTCTGCCATTTCTCTCAGCAGTTTTCATTTCAGCGTTGTCAGGTTCTTTTCTTTGAGAAGATGTGTGTGGCATCCAATTATCTATTTCCCAAGAATATTTGATGTTACCCGCAGTCTTATCTTCATCCCACGTATGGCTCTTTATCGCATTTCTCTCCTCAACAAGATTGTCATCCTGAATTTTGGCTAAACTGCTGCAGTTGTAGACAGAAGACCAGTTTGTGTTAGTAGATTTTAAATGAGATTGTGCAAACTGTGGGAAGTTATTTCCTGGCAGAACTTCATTTTCATAATGTAAAACATTAATTTCATATTCGCTGTTACTGGGATGCAAATGATTTGACGCTTTACTAGATATCGACTTCGCCCTGTTTGCAATATTTGCAAACGTTTTTTTATTTTCGATCTTGAAGCTTGACGGTGTTGACACCGTGGAGACGGTGTCTGCAATATCGTAGAACGATTGACTTGATAGTGACACAACCGGTTTGCTCATGATATTACTGATTGGCGTTTCTATCTTTGGCAAAAGTACAATTATATCCTCGTGTCTCGTCTGGCTTTCCTTCATCTGCGACAGATCGCACTTCCTTGATAATTTTATAGATCTTGAACTTGCTTTGTGCAAATTCTTTTCATCTGCGGACGGTTCGGATTGCGCGAGCACTGTATTGGGAAATTGTAACGTATCATTTCTCTCCTTGCAGGATAATCTCTTCGATGGGTACAAATTTTGCGAAATACTAATTTTCTCGATGCTTGGAGACTCGTTCTTTCCAAAAGTAGTATACTTTGCACTTTGATCCTTGGCTTTCCAGCGATCAGTTCTTTTTACCTAGGAAGTTCCAAGCTTCAGATGTAGAAAAACTAACGCTTTAAACAAGATTTTTAATAATTTTTCGAGATTGCGTTCAAAAGTAATATGAAAAAGAAAAGGGGAAAGTAATCTTTTGGAATACAGAGATTTTGATTGACCTCGAGTGAGTTTCCCAAGGGATCGTATAATGTACGCAAGGGTGCCTCTGAGAACAGCAATGCAGGATTATTTATGCAGTTTTGCGTTCTCAGAATCTGTCGCTGAAAAGTCCTGTTCTCTGATAAGGTAGCGTCGCAGCTCTGCTTAAAGGGCACAGGTTTCACAATGGGAATCATTACATTCCTGGTATGCAATATTACATCTGGCATCCTTCTCTTCTGTCGATTTTTCAGGCGTCTGCCTTTTATCGGAGCTGAGTCTCCCATGTTAGAGCTTCTACAGTAAAATATATCATACATCAAAGAGCGTGTCTCTTAAATACATAAATACTGTTTCAATACATGTATCTTTCACAGTTATAACCTATAAATTCATTTTAGTGTGTTGACGGATTAAATATATACTAATATAGAATCGAAGCAGATTACTTTTACTATTTACAATATGTATCTGCAAACGTGAATTCATATGTACAATAGGAAATAAAGCACATTTATATTATACAAAATATCCAATTAGAAATTTATTTAACGACGAACTTTATTACACCCAAATTATATTATAAAATAAACAATGTATCGTGTTAACGACGATTGATTAGGATAACTGAATTTTATAAAGTATATATCTCTGAAAAATGTGTAAATGATTCATCGGAGATAAGATAGAGATCAAGGAAAAAAATATATGTCAGTAGTCTCTCTCTCAGTACGCATATATACAATCTTGATATATACTCACAGAACGTTGGAAATTAACCGAGATAATTAAAACCGGAAATCTGGCAAGGATGGGCGATACACGGGAGAAATTTGGAGAGCGATGATTTTGCCGAAAAGATTATGACATTTGAAACGCACGGGGTAATCGCGGATCTCTACGGGCGGTGCATCTTGTCGCGCTGGGTCTAAATATAACCAAGCCAGGCGTGATATCATGCATAGGCATGAAACAGACAATTACCACGCAACCGTAAATCCCAGCCGCGTAATATTTAAACGTGCTACATATTTACTGTAATATTTCTAGAAATTATATATTTAACGCCTCGCATTTTCGTCCACGCTTACATAAATACTAAAAAAAATGTAGACCCCGATACTCGCGTGGTTTACTGCAATGAAGAAATCATTAGAGTTTATGTTACTATATTTAAATGATAAAGTACATTTTCTGATTATATTATATACATATTACATCATATTTAGACATTATATAATACAATCCAATATCACATGATCCTCCCTGATATTATTAAATTAAAATTAAAATGAGTGAAACAATAACTATACCTACATACGAAATAATAACTGTAACGATAATACGGAAGAGAAAAGACGTGTTAGTTTGATACCTCCGATACTTTTTAGATCGCTCTCATCCAACCCTCAATAAATAGATTTATATGTAACTTGATAGAAAGAACTTTTAAAATCTTATCGGCATCCAAGCCCTTTATCACAAATTTCCGCATATGTTTGCGTTAGATAATATAAATATACATCGCCTACGTTAGACTGTATTATTAAAGTCGTCCGCTATAAAACTTTGTTTTACGCCAGATCTTGCTAGAAATCGATGAAGTGATCATGTAGTAAAACGTGCAGAAGTGCATGTGTGTAACTGAAGTTTCATAGAGAATTATAGGCTGCGCGCAAGTCTTTGTTTCTGATAATTTTGCGTTTTAACGCAGTTAATTCTGCCGCTTTAGAAGCTGATCAATTTGCATTTTGTACATCTCCTTAACGTCCTCGAGGTCCAGTCGCAGTTCCTGATTCTCCTCGACCTTTTCGCCATACATTTGCAGCAACGCGTCGTATCTGGTTTGCGTCTCGTTAAGACTCTCGTTGAGTGCCTGCGCTTCCGCGACGCTGGCACTCAATTCCTCGACCTTCAAAGTTAACGTCGCCAATTCCGAATTCAGTGTATCCCTCTCTGTGTTTCGTCGAGACAATTCCCACTGAAGTTGCTGTATCTCACCTGCGATAGCATGTAAGAATTAGTGAATAGCAACAACCAAGATTAGCAATACCGATAAACACGATAACACATAAGCTTACCGTCTCTCTGTTTCAATTGCGCTTGCAAGTTCTCGAAGATCGACGTACTACTCGAGCCCGTTATAATACTTTCGTATGGTATTGGAGGAAATCTGCCAGAGTTATTATCAAATACTGAATCGCTGAACTGAAAAAAGCAAATTTTACATTAGATACAAAATAATTGTCGATTGTGTGTGTGTGTGATCCCGTAACATTTTTATACATACCCCTGGCCAGGCACTATTTGCACTGCTAACAGATTCTTGTCCTATGCTGAGAGTAGGGCTAAATCGTGATTCCTCATCGGTATTTTGCTGCTGTTCCAATATTGCGTTATTTCTTCTCCTTTCTGCATCAGTCGCTGCCTTTTCGACGGCTAACTTATTCTCTAGCGCGTTTATCTCTCTTTTTAATTCCTGCACTTGACTGGAATGTGTCTGCTCGAGAGTGTTTATCGCATCTTGGTGTCTGCAATTTGAATTTTATTATAGATTGAATATTAGCATGCATCGCGAAAAAACGTGTCTACATATTCTAAACACTTACTCTTTATTCTGCTTTAATAATCTCTCATTTTCTTCTTTTAATGTATCGTGCAATTCCTGCAATTTCGACCTTTCTTTCTCTTTTAAGTTGAGCTTCGATTCTAAATGCGATTCTTTGGTTTTCAGATTAATATTCTCTTCTCTCAGAAGACGATCCATCTCGGTTAAATTCTCGATTTTGGACTGCAATTTAATAATTTTCTCCGATAAAACCTTCTCCTGCTTCATGAAGCTATTGGATTTATGTTGTAAGTTTGCTTGCAGTTGTTCTATCTGCCTTAACAGAGGTTTTGTTGCTATCGAGACAGATTCGGATAACTCTTCACTTCTGGCTTCTGAAGCTTCTAATCGCTTAAGTAATTCGTTGTTTTCATGCTTGAAAAACTCTTCCCTTCTATATCATAAAAAAATAGATACTATTAGAATAAAAATCAGTTATACTATAATTAATAGCGTATTTAATGTAAAATATTCACTTGACGTGAGCTTCCTCGGCTTGACGGTATTTCAATTTCAAATCCTCCACTTGTGCAAACAATTGGCACGATTCAGCCGCGTTATCCACGGCTTCTTTTAATTCCTCTTCAGTGGTTAGCAGCTTTTTCTTCGTTTCTGCTAAGTCCCTATTATATAGAATTTTTTTATTAAGTACATAAAGCTCGTTTTATTTTAGAATTAGTTAAATGATTCTACACTCACACTTTTGCAGCATCCAAGCTCTTCTTATAAGCCTCCATCTTATTCACTGCATTATCCAATTTTTCTTGTAACGTTAGTATCTCTTTCTCTTGCTTCTTCGTTTTCGCTGTCAGCGTATGAACAGCTTCTATTTGACTGCGCTCGACCTCCTCCTTCGCGTGCAGCGATCGTTTTAATCTCTCCAATTCCGTATTTTGTTCCTCTATTTGCTCTCTAAAAATAAAAGTGAAAATTGCGATGAATTTAATTATTATTTGCTGTAATTTACTTTTGATACAATTAATACAATAAATAAGATATAACTAAATTACTTTTGACTCTTTATCGTTGCATCAGTCTCTTTCTCTTTTACGCGCAGCTTTTTTATGATGTTGCTGTGTTGAAGTTGTTGTTTGCTGAGTTTCTCGCCCTCTTCACGAAGCTCCTTTATGATTTCGTCCTTCTCAGCGTTTATATTCGACATCTCTTGCGACGATAAACGCGATGCTGCTTCTAACTTTAATTGATCTAAATTTTTCCTCAGTTGATCACGCTCCCTTATCGCTTGCTGAAATTTCCTCTCCAGTGCCGACAGACGCTGCGTATATTCATCCGTGATTTGATTAATATTTTGATTTTGCTCCGCGTGTTTTTCAAAATTCTCAAGCTGCCTGTAAAACATATCTGTTTATGATATCTATTATGTGAAGATAGAACGATATTGATACAATCACGGCAATCTTACTTTATTAAATTTGCATTTTGCTCATGTAACTCCATATTTATCCTGCTCACGTCGATTAACTTTGATTCTCTCGCTTCTAAAATCTCTGTCATCTCCTGCACGCGTTTCAATAGCTTTTCAATCTCCATATTCGTTTCGTCCGAACCTATGCTGATTTCGCTTAATTCTCGAGAATGGCCTCGGGTCTTTAAAGTTTTCGTTAGCAAATCACCGCCTTTGCTCAACTGTAATTTCGCCGGACTCTGTCGCGATTGGGTTGAACTCGAATCACCGTTAGGACTGTTGACAAACAATACATTAATTATTGACATTGAACGTTAAGCAGAAACATTTTATTATACTCGTACCTAGATATTATCTCAATATCGCTCGACGTTGTAGTTTCTAATTCGTCTCCGCTCGTATGTCCACTGGCTTGATCAGACCCGATTTTTACCAGATCGGAACGGCTGTGAAAGAAGCAGACGTTTAACAGGAGAACCGTCATATAATTGAACAGTATGTGTGAATTAAATAATACCTTTCTGACGATATTGGTGAATTTTCTCGCGGTACTTCCGTGCAATGGCTTTCCATATCAATTATTTCACTTTTTTCGACCATAGCATCAGCCAGCATGGTCTTCACATAAGAACTGGTAGTCAAAGGTGTCTCGAGGACTTTGGAATCGCTCGTGCACATCAACGTCGCATTATCCTCCGAACTGCTCTCTATCAAGGTACCTTCCCTGCTTGAATCGGTAGATATTAAATATTGATCATTACTACTCTCGATCATCTTTGTTTCATCCATGCTTTCGATTTGACTATCTAGATCCGGCGGCTCTATAGTGGTACTCATTAATTGAGAAAAGGTAGAAACGTTCTCCGGTTTCTCATTTACTCCTTCCAAATGGTCCAATTTGCGAATCGGTTGTGTGGTAATTGGCTCGAGCGTCAGATGCAAATTGTGTTTTTCCTTCAGCGAGTCAAGACTCAAGTTTAACTTGCTCTCCGTGCAAACCTTTGCCGACGTTTGCCTATCGTCCGGATACGAATCGTGCATCTTTATAGGCATCTTCACGTTCATATCAGTCAGTTCCATCTTATTTTTAACCGTGTCCAATTGTTGCAACGGCTCAAGCACCGTCATGACCGTGCCCTCGGAAGCCGAAGTGTAAGAATCCTCGGCCAAGCTCTCGTCCGGTTCGTCCACGTCTGGTATTACCTCGACGCTTTCGGGGGAAGTTTTCGAGCTGTCCGCCGCGTGCGACGAACTTTTATTCGTGTCCAAGCTGGATAACGCGCTCGGTGACGGTGTACTATCAACGCTATAAGGATACGGACTGACGTTCAACGTTTTTACTTCCTCCATCGGTGATTCGTACGGAGAAATGTCGGATGACGAAGTTTCGAATTGATCTCTACTCGGTGGGTGTAACGTGCCGGTGCAGTCTATGCATGGAGTGGTGCATTCGTCTCCGCCCAGGACAGGCAATGACTCTAAATTCTTTGGCTCTATTGGAGATAGATAAGGGCTGCTGTCGCTCTTCCAGTCTCCCAGGATCTCCACGGAGCTCGGCGACGTTACGAGACTGTCCGGCAGGATCTCGACCGATTCGGAATTCACCTTGATACCGACGACGGAGGGACTTAACGAATTAGTAACGGAATTGAGATCCGACTCCGGTGTGGTGGTGCAATCGGTGTCGGATTGCGAACCAAGTATCTCCAAGCTCTCCAGACTCTTCTTATCGCTCTCGGAGGAAACATTAGGTACTTTATGGAACACATTAGTGGGACTCGATGTACGATTGATATCATTGCTTTCCGATGCTGCCTCGTTGTCACATTGTCCTTCTTCCTTTTCATCGGTGCTCGTCGTGGAATCACTGTCGGTATTATCCGCCGTTGGTGCATAGTATATTTGTTCCAAGTCTAAACTGGCACTTTTAGTTACAGTCTTATCGGTACTGATAGAAACAACATTGTCCAAAGACGACTGTTCTGACAATACACAAGATTCTGACGCAGTTTTATCATTAGATTCTTTAGACAAGCTAAGATTCGTATTTACAGACTCACTGATAGCACTAGACTCCCTCTCATCTTCCTTATGTACAGATTCACTCTTTGCTATCGCGGATTTTGCGTCCTTCGTCGCCAATTTTTCGGGAGCGGAAGTAGAAGACACCATGCTGCGTTGCTGCTCATCCTGACTGGTGGCACTTTGCAAAGACTTGGAATGCTTGACAGTTTTCCATCCATTCCCGTCTACGATCTTTGGCGGCTCAAAAAACGAGCCTGTAAAGCTACCCCAAATACTGCTCGTGTTTTGCTGCTGTTTCTGCGGATTGCCGTCGCGTTTGTTGGCCTCCTGTTCATTCTGCAGCCCCCAGCTCGCGAAAAAATCCGAAGTCTCATCCGTACGCGGCTGAATCTTCGGTTCCTCCTCCTTGATGTCCAAGGCCTTGTCTATGGTCTTCTGCGCTCCCTTCAGAGCGGACTTTGCCAGATTGGCAAATCCCGTGGCATCAAACCAGCTCATGTTTTACGCCTAAGACAAGAGAAACAGTGTAAATTACTTCATACAGGGCTTCACTTTGCTGGATATGGATAAATGCAATGTCGGGAAGGATCGACATTCAGGATGCTCTGCATGACAAGTAAATGACAGTCTCCTTGCGAGACGTATACAGCAAAGTTGAGTATTAAATAAAGTCGCGCGTACTCCTTGAGTCGATATAAATCCTCGGACAGGAAATTGACGTCGCAACTCGCGATTATTTAGACTGTTGACTCTGAAAAACGTGCGTCGCTACCGCGCCGTTACGTGGCACTTCTTCCTTCCATTCTCCCTCGCGTTACCGCGATTGACGTACATGACATCCTCCGAGGCGACGATCGTGACGGCGCGGCGGTTTCGGGATCGGCGACGGATCCTCCTTTTCTCACTGTTGATCGACCTGCGTGTCGACTGTCAAAATGCATTTAGCAGCCGACATGTTCGTGTCGTGTCGTCGCGGGTCGCGGCCAGTGCTGTCAACCTCCGTTCCTCGCGGCCTCCGCCAGCACCGCGTTTCTCCCCATGCACGTTCCCTTCCTCGTCCTCGATCACCTCCTCCGCCGATCACGTTTCCTCGATCGAGAACGAGAACGTGAAATGCAATGCGTGCGATCGATCGTACAAACACACGCACAACCTAAACTTCACGACGCGAAAACATCGGAATTTAGAGAGTAATCAGACTTGTTTCAACTGCGCTCTCTGCACTTTTTTCACCTTCCTTCTCGCTCTCTCTTTTTCCGTCCTAACCTGCATCCGTTTTATTTTTAACTCGTCATACAACTTTATTTGCAGATCGAAGGCACGTGACTGATAAAAAAAAGTGTCTTCTTTTATTTCGCTCTTTAAATACATCTCGTTTACAAATTTTGCGCTTTTGTTCTCTTTAAAACCCGAGATGTGCACACGTTTTATTTCGAACTAGAAAAGTACAGCTGCAGATACAGGATACGGACGAAAATCGAGCAAAAAATGCTAGCCATGAATTGTTAAAAAAAAAAGGAATATAGACGCCACTAATTAGCTTATCAATTGAATAGGAAGAATGAATCGTGTGACAAAATAAAACGAATACTTGCAATATGCGCGAATAGGTATGAGTACGTCGAATACATTTGACAATTATTTCGATAATAGAGCAGAAAGTTCGTTTCCACTTGAGCTCGATTTTTGCAAAAATTGTCGAAATTATATTTGAATTTATTTGCGATGCGCAGATTGACGATACGTGAAATAAAAGCGAGGGGCTTCCGGCGTTATCGCTACCACCGCTGAAGAGCCCCGTTTACCGGGTTCATTTGCAAGTGCTCCAGTGGCGCAATTGGTTAGCGCACGGTACTTATAAAGCAGTTCACGTGAGCAATGCCGGGGTTGTGAGTTCGAGCCTCACCTGGAGCATTATTTTTTTTTTCCTTTGTCCGTCGACATATATGCTAATCAATCTGATTGTTTTGTAATTTCTCGCGTTTAACATTACTTCTATGCAGTCAATTAAATTAATTATTAAATGTGACCGACGCTATACATTTTACGTTAATTTCGGCACGTAATAAGGATAACATTACAATGTAATTAATTATACTATATAATACTCAATGCTCTATTTTAATATTAAAAATTAATGTGATATATTAATTATATTAACATGTACATTTTCAGTAAAAATTTGTTTAAAAATTATATCGTCAAAAAAATCCATCGTTAAAAAATTTCCAATAACTTTGCGACATATAAAAAAAATATAGTCACATAGTGTAATAAATATGTATATTTTTTTAAATGTAATAAATTTTTTAAATATAATATAATTGTATTTAAAAATATATAACATATAATAAAAAATATATGTAGATGTAGCATATATAACATATATCTTATTGATCTTAAAATATATACATATAAATGGTGTATGCATACATATTCCATATATTATTATCGATGTAAAATATAGCACCATAAAGCACGCTTGTTTTTTCTTGGAAAAAAAATACAGCGGCGCATAAAGAGTTAACATGCATATGCATACATAATATCAGTGATGTCGGACTGGAAATCTGAAAATGGACATCGTGCGACTGTATGCGAGTCACAGAGAAGCCTCCTGACCCAAATTGATCGAGATATAATGGACAGCGTGAGAGGGACGACGACAGATCTCGCCGTTATCGTTATTAATGGCAGTCGCGTTAAAATCGAGGATACACGAACGATGTTTTATGCTAAGTACTTGATCGTCAACCAAATCACGAAATGCGGTACCTATTAAAATCGCGCGGTGGTCGGTGTTCACCGATGTTTGTCCGCCGGGCGGAACAATGACTACCCAGGATCCGGTTTCGTGAAGGCGTGCGTTTTAAAAGCGCTTTAAAAGCCCACCCGCGACTTCGCCGATTGTCAGTCACACCTCCGCTACTCAATATGTCTCAACCGTGTTATGATCCGCAATACAAAATGTGGTCGACCCACGTAACGATCTCGAAAATTTACGCTTAATTCAAACGTTACGTTAAATAATTTATTTAACTAATTGGCGATCATTTTTGCAGATATATCGGTGGCTGCTCCTCGTCGGCGCGATATCCTCGGGAAACCTCGCGGGCGGATTCGAGCCTCAGGATGAGGCGGTCTTCGTGAATTTCCATCGCCGATACAACGTCTCGAGGGTGGCGATACTCCACGACAACGGTTATTTACCACCAGCTTCGATTCCGGATTTCTCCCTGCCGGAAGTGATCGATAACAGAGCGCGGAACGTGCCGGTTGCGGTGACGGATGAGACCAGAAACTATCCGAACGCGCTGTATCATCTGCCCGGACGGGATGCCTTGCGAGTCCTCACGCGCAAGGGCCCGCACGACAGGTATCCGGGGAGCGACGGGTCGCAAATACCTCAGCATCATCGTCGACCCACTTTCCCGCAAGGCAAACACCCTCAACAGACTACAACGCAGCCTCCTCCTTCTCCTCCTCCTTTCAGTGAAACACCACCATTGTCCTTAGCGAACAGCGTCAGTATTGAGGAGATGTCCTGTCAGAACACGGGAGACGAATTGTTCTTCAGGTAATGAAATTCGCTTCAAACTCTCGATCTTTTACCGCAGCTACGCTAGTCTTTCCCAAACTTTTCAAATCTAAAATGATAAACATTCTCACACTTTGCAATAAGACAAAAGAAAGGAGATTGATATACTTAGCATATCTAAACAATTCTATCGATCATTTAATTTTAATAAGATCATGTTATTTATTCAAACTTGACAATCTATAGTATGTCTATATACGTATAATACGAATAATTTTATATTATGTGTCACACAATCCATAATCATAGAGCATCCATCAAAGCGCCGAGAAACTCAGCCCCACCGGTGATAGACAACGCGACGGGCGATGTTTGTCGAGCGATAGCGGTCAGGGACTCTTATCGCATTAATTTTGAAAGGGACCAGGTCTGGGATTGCGGGGTCGTCGATTGTTCCGCGGACGGCAACCAATCGTACTGCCTCGACCTGAGATTCCCCGTGATCCCCGGTCTACGAGTGAGGGAGGACCACAGGGTGACGTTGCGGTGTAAGACCCAGCAGAGGATCGCGTATCACACGAGGCAGATCAGCGTGAAAACTTTGGAAGCGTAAGACGTGTCATTTGTCTCCCGGCAAAGGTAGCAAAAAATAAGCATCTGGCGGCAGACGCCGGGCTATTCAGATATTATGCTCCCTTCAGGAAAGCGAGGAACGTACCGGGCGTGCTGAACGGCGGCGCCGAGAATGCCCTGAATGTGGACGTGGGGCTCTTCAGGAAGACTTACGGCTCGAGAAACATTTTCGACGCGAGGATAAAATCCGGCGGCACGGTCGTTCTCGGCGAGGAGATTCTGCTGCGCGTGTTAGTCAACGGCGACGACAGTAAGCGCATTAGCGCCGAGTAGTACCGTGCACTTTTATTCCTTTAGTAAGACGAATGGTGTGTCTGAAACTCTGACAGCGCGACTTCATGTAACATATGATCTCTGATAATTTCACCCTAAGAGAAGAAAAAAAGATATTTATAAGAAGTCAATTATATAATTCTATTAAATTAATAATATAAAATTAATCCCAAGTGGAAAATTGAGATTGCAAAATTAGATCGTTAACTATATAATTATTTATAATTATATTAATCACGTAATCAATTAAATATGAGAATAGACCTGTATTGCGAAAATTGTCTCAATTATACGCGATCTCAATTATCTTAATTTTCATTTATCCCTTCGTATGTTTAAAGGCTGGCGACACTCGAAGATCGGCCAAGTGACGGTGCACTACGTGGAGGAGCGACAGCGGCAGAAAATCGTTAACAGTCTGTGGATCCTCGACACAGACGGCTGCTTGAATCCGGACGTGCACGAGATTTGTCCTCGGGAGCAATACGCTTTGTCACCGTTGGAGAATTACCTGATTTTCCAGGCGTTCATGTTCGAAGGCATGAAAGAGACCGACGAGATTTTCCTCACCGTGAAGACTACGGCATGTCTGGAATCTGTGGATTGTGTTCTGGATTGTCCCGGCAGTCATGTCAGACGTGCCAGAAGTGTTTCAGATCGAAACAATACCGTCGAGTGGCAGGATGACATAGTCCTTCGAGTGATTCTTCCAAAATACGAGTCACGCGCCTCGCAGAATTATTATTTAGCGATTATGATACCGGCGATCGCGTTACTCGCGCTAATCGCGTCGCTGTGGATCGTCAGAACCTCGCTTCGCCAGAGGCTAGCGAAATCCCGAATAATCTTAAACGCTTAATTTATTTATGCCCCTATGATTGTATATAAGAATCTCAAATTGTATATAGTTGTGTATCGAATAAACAAGTTATTATATATCATGTGGTTATATGAGAGACTTGGGTGAAGATTACGTGTCGACTGATATCGATATCTTGAACTTATGAAACGCGACTCGGCATCTCCCACGCATCCAGTTCGGAGCACAGCTTCAGTCCGACTGCGAACAATGCGAGAGACGCGAATATGCTCTTCACGAACGGATCCCTGCTCAAAGTATAAACCATGCAAGCCAGAGAGCACGTGCATACGTCCTCGAAGTAGCTGAAGCCTTTCGTCAGATAATAATGATCTATGACCCTCTGCCGTGCCTTCAATTTGCGCATAATGCGTTCTGCAATAGGAACGAATCTCGATTTGTGGAATGCAAACTGATATACATATATACGGTTACGGTGTAGACATAGGTAGAGAGAAGGAAAGATCAATACAATACGGGAAATGACAGCATTGAGTATTCCTTGAAAATAAGCCAACTGCTTGCCTTTCTGCTCCTTTACTACAGGGCATGTTTCCTCGCAAGCATCCTCTGCAGGCTCACGCGAGATGATCTGCTCTGTTATTGTCGAGTTCTCGAGAGCTCGTCTTGCAGATACCTCTTCTTCAGCCGGTCGTTCTTCAGGCATTGCGGTAACCGCTTCTCGCTCCTCCGCTGGTCTGACAGGTCTTTCGCGATCGATTCTCTCGTACAAGGTGGCCGCATTCCTGGAAATTTCACGACGCACCGCCTTTGGCTCCTCCGGAATTTCCCTCGCTATTACGGCGGGCAGAGACTCCTGCAATTCCTCGTCGATAAATTTCTCGTAGTCAGTGATGCTCTCCTCCTCCTCGCCATATTCCATGCGCTCCTCTGGCTCGACTAAAATTATCGTTCAAAATTACATCAGACGAAATTCTCTGTAAATTATATCTGCCAATAATTATTCTTAATTACAATCCTCTTCCAGTTCCCGCGACGGTTCCAATTCAATCTTTGTTGTTGGCGCCAGCTTAATTTCGTCTTCGATAATCTCAGGTTCCTCAATCGCAATCGGAACTTCCTGCACGGGTTCCGCTGCAATTTTTTCAAGAACCGAGTCCTCCTCTTCAACGAAATCGACTTTCTCATCATTGCGATCTGCTATCTTTTCTGCCGGAATGACAATTTCTTTCTCGACAGGTTCTTCGTCTAATTTTTCTTCTGTAATTAATTCGATTTTCTCTTCATCCCGATCTACTACCTTTGCTGTCGGAGTGACAGCTTCTTCCGGGATAATTGTGGGTTCTTGGACTAAATCCTCTTCAACAAAATCTATTTTCTTTTCATTGCGATCTACTACCTTTTCTGTTGGAGTGACAGCTTCTTCCGGGATAATTGTAGGTTCTTGGACTAAATCCTCTTCAACAAAATCTATTTTCTTTTCATTGCGATCTACTACCTTTTCTGTTGGAGTGACAATTTCTTCCGGGATGATTGCGGGTTCTTCGACTAACTCCTTTTCTTCAACAAAATCGATTTTCTTTTCATCACGATCTATTATCTTTTCTTCCTGGACGATTATAAGTTCTTGGATTAATTTCTCTTTTTCAATTAAATCAATTTTCTCTTCAATGTCATCAGCTATCTTTTCTGTTGGAACGACAGCTGGTTCTTGAATGATTGGAAACTCCTGGGGAACTATGGGTTCTGTTTCGATGTCTTTTACTTCAGGTCGCACATCATGATTGACGGGTACTTTATCAACATATGTTTCCTCGATTACCCGTTCCGGTTCATCTTGTATGTCTCTCGAAATAACACCCGATGGAAATCGCGGTTCTGCATCGTTCTTCTTCCGCGGGAAAATCCCGTCCGTCACATTAGGCCATTCCTTGACTGTTTTAATTTGCGAAGATTGAAACATTCATAAATGTTTGCAAATAATTAATTTAAATAACATTAAAATCTATTCAAAGGCATTTTATAAAGTGACATACTTGCGGCGCGGAGCTGTTCTCTGACTTTGGGACAAGTTATAGGACATGGGTTTTTTACAGGACATTTAGAATTACAGGACATTTAGAATCTATGGCTACGGTCAATGTGACGCTACAAATGCTTCGAAGCATTCCTCTTCTCTTTTCTTTCAATGAAGAAAGAAAGAGAAGAAGAACGCTCCAAAGCATTTGTAGCGTCACGTTGACCGTAGCCTATATATATATATAACACTTCGTGCTTCTGTAGATTACATATTTATATATGAGACATATTCATTATTTCACGATTTCGCAAAAATTAGCGAAATGTGATCTAAAGTTTTATTACTTATACTTTAACATTATCAATATCTATTTTTTGTTGAGGTTGACAAGCAAATTTCATGTATATATGTTTTAAAGCTCGCGATATAACTTGCGCCGATTCGTATCTGTATTCGCTTTGTAAATTCATAGAACTCTTGACATGCAAACAGAACGATGAATTCGTCTGAAAGCGTCCCGGATTACTTAGATAAAAATATATTCCCGACTTTATTAAATGCGATGAAGGAAATGTTATTCGAAGCTGATCGTCGAAATGCGTTAGAAGTATAATGTTACACCAGACACCGCATGTTTTCAAAGTCAATAAATACAAAAAATATCTTGGGAAAAAAATTACTATGCCTTATAGACACATAAGTGCTCCTTCAATGGATTGGATTATCTCGCGGAGATCCTTTGGAACCGAAACTCGCGGCATCCGAGCAGATTGTGCACCTGGCGGGACGTGTTTAATATACCACAGTTTAGGCTATGGCTAAAGTCGCAGTAAGAAGAAAACATATCCCAGTTCCTCTCAGAAATCATTTTATCACATTCTCTTCTAGTCCCAGGCCAATTTATCCGAAATCGTGGCTGTGGACCAAAGAGGAGGCCGCCTCACGCATACAGAGACACGTTCGCGGGTGGCTCGTTAGAAAAAGGACGGACGTTCAGGAGATGCGTCAGTTTTGGAAGGTATATTGGTATAATCAAGGAATTAAAATACGAATAACGGTCTCTCTCGTATAAATTGTAGGTCATCCGCGCGGAGAAAGCGGATGTTTACGCTCCTGAACTTGATCGCGCGTCCAACGGAGTGGAGCTTTGAAAGTCGGACTGTTTTCTTTTTACGTTTCTAAAGTAATTTATTGCATCACTCCTCGCGGGAATAATTTATAAAGTGTTTATTCTTAACAACTACATACGAACATTAAATATGTAAAACCTCACGAGGCTGCTGTCTTCTCTGGCTTTGGGAAAAGAACGCTAGACTCGTCCACCCTAAAGTTCAGTTCCACCGTCGGGGTTTCACCCTCCTCGACTAGTCTGTAATTCTTAACGCTCCTTCCGTAAAAGTTATATCGTAGGTTTAATTTCGGCTCCGCGGGTGCCACGACGCCTTTCGCCTTCATCTGGCGTATTACCAGCTGCGAGAACAGCGGCGGAAGGTCTGTCATCTTAGGAAGGATTCTCATCTCCGGCACCTTTGTGTTATTGAGGTAGAGGTGCTCCTGATCTTTAGGTATCAGCATGTAGTCCGCCTTGTAAGTCGCGCTGTCCAACTGCACCGGCTTCGGGTTCTTCTGGCCGCGGAAGACTCTCTCGACCAGCACCATGACCTTGCGATCCGTCTAAAACAATGCAACTGCGTTAGAGAGAGAGCGATACTAACGGAATTTAGACACGCACATCGTCTCCAGTACTCACGTAGGGTTCCTCAGGCATGGGCATCCCGGCGACCTTCAGTATCTTCATGTAACAGGGCTCGGGATACCTCTGAAAGCGATTCCTTATCACGAGTCTGCCGACGCCGAAGTTCTTCAGGTTTCCCAGGATCTCCCACAAGGGCTTTCCCTTGAAATCCGTCGTACGACCGATTAACTTTATAGGCATCGTGCGTGGCTGACCGGCGAACGATCGTCGACCTGGATCACCACCTCGGGACTCCCCGCGGATTTCCTCGTCCACCGAATGATTCTGCGCACCGGATCACCGCTCAACTCCTCGTTAACGTCGTCCTCAATTATTCCTGAGACGCGACATCGAGATCAACGTCTATCTTACAAAAACCACGTATATATCGAACGACAACAGACAAGCGAGACAAGTGTTTTGAAAATCACACGAGAGGTTATAGACAGATCCGTTACTTTTTTATTTCGGTGAGAGATGGCGGCACTCATATCGTAATCGTCTTCGGACGTTCGGACGTTCTCGGACGCGGTCGGCATGCCTCGGTTTCGGAGCTCGGAGCGACGTTCTCGCGGTTCTCGCCGATTCAAATATGCGACGATGTCGCGAACGATGCACGCGATTCCGGTCGCGAGAGGTAAGTTGAATGATTTTCCGAGCGATAAAGATGTCCTGAACGGTATCAGAGACATCCGAGAGGCGATATGATCCCTCGGGTGTCCCGTAAAGGCACATGTATATAGTATATCGTCGCGATGTCCACTTATGGTCGAAAATTTCAAGAATCCGCTTGGAAGCGTACGATCCTTCGAGACGCCAGCCCTTGCAAAATGGCCGAAGTTCGCGTTGGCGTATTTTCTCGCGCAGAATCTTTCTCGCGGGATGTAGAGCGCCTTTGAGAAAACGTCGAGACGTTGCTTGTCGCGTTTAACGCGCTTTTGTCGCTCCCCGTTTTTCTTTTGCCCATGGCAGTATTTAAACATTTCATTTTTGCGACAAATTCGATTGCAGGTCGCGCGCGCGCACGAGAGAGAGAGAGAGAGAGAGAGAGAGTTCTCGGTCGATCGCAATTACGCGGGATGCGTCGACGGAGCAGAGAAGCAGTCGTGGAACACACAGAGGTATACGTGTAAGTTATTTATTAAATCGATAAATATAATATATAAGCTGTTGCAAAGAAAATGCATTACTCGACGATCCGAACGCTCGAATCACACTTCGCGAATTGCGTATTGCCGTATATTAAATTGTCAGCCTCGGTGCGCAAATAGCGCCGAGATCGCACGATCTAGAGACATATAATATGTACAATAAGTTAGGCATTTTTAAATTAAAAAATAAAAAAAAGGAAAACCTAGACAAGACACGAATGATCAAACGAATATCTCTCTGCCTCACTTAACAGAATATATCGTATACAAATAAAAATTAACCATTTTAGTGTATAAATATAATACACATAAATATATGCCTCTTTCTATATCTACGAAATTAAATATCGCGAGCCGTCGTTATCAATTTTTTTTCGTTTAAACAACGGTTGATTTCGAAAAACGAGACCTTGCCAAGTCCTTTTTTTCGTATTAAGATTTGGAACTGAATTTTTCTCTTTTAGTAATCCACAATCTGACGGATCCAGTCGAGGTAGTGAGAGACGCGAGCGTAGACGCCGGGCACGTTCGGCTGACCGCACCCGATGCCCCAGGAGACGATGCCGGTCAACTGCCAGTGGCCGTGACGCTCGCAGACCATCGGGCCGCCGCCGTCACCCTTGCAGGCGTCCTTGCCCTCCTCGCCGCCGGCGCAGATGAAGCCCGGATGGAGATTGAAGGTAGGTCCCAGCCGCGTCCGCCTCATCTGCTGCTCGCAAACGTAGTTGCTGACGACAGGTACGTCCACTTCCTTTAGGATGTTCTGATACTTGCCGTAATCGCCGAAGGCGTCCTTGCCCCATCCGGTGGTCCAGCATCTGCCATACATTACGATTCATCAGATTTCGATTAAAGCCGCGTTTACGAGCGAGAGTCCGAAAGAGTTTTCGGTTACAATTATTTGACTTTTAATAATAGGAATTTTTTAAACATTTATTGGAATCATGTAACTTATGTATATCAATTTTCCTTGAAATATTATCTGCTGCTCTTCTCCGTGAATTCACGGAAAATAAGAGATAATTGATTTAATGGATTGCCACGTTTGGTGATAGAGTCGTCTAGGTTTATATAAAATTTAAAAATCTTTGAGATATTATTATATTTAAAAAAACGTTATAATGCTCTATAACGTTTATTAATAATTATAATCCTAAAGATATAAGATCGAAAAACATTTTAGAAATTTCCACGAAAATTTTCCGTCACTGCAACTGTATTGAAATCAATTGTGTCTCTAACAAATCTAGAGAGTTATAAGACTCAGACTCAAAATATACTAACTTTGAATTTAGAAGCAATTCTCGTAATATTAAAAAATTGTTTAAATAATTGTCTTCGCGACGGTCCGTCGCGTTTTGTAAATGGAAAACGCACCTTGTTCCGGTGAAGTCATCGTGTTTATCCGGCAAACAGGCGGCGCTGATGTGAGGGTTCTTTTCGAAATCGACGTCGTGATCCAGCTTCAGAATGGCAATGTCGTTGGCAAGAGTGCCGGCATAGAACTCGGGGTGCACGAAGACGCTCACAATGTCGCGCTCGATGTAGGGATAGAACTCGACGTCGTGATTCACGTCCCATTCGCCTAATCGTGCGCGAAGATCACGACCGGCATGGGTCTTGACGCAATGAGCGGCGGTGATGATGTGTCGGGGCGAGATCAAGGTACCTCCGCAAACGTAGACGCTTTCCGTGGTGTCCTTCTTCAGAATAGCCACTTGCCACGGGTATTCACCTGAATTAGGAAAGATTTCATAGAATAATAATATGATTTAACATTTATATATAATAAAATATTAAAAATTTGATATTCATTGTTACGTATGTGTGAAAAAGATCTCAAATAATATCAAACTGCAATAAAATTACAATATATGAAATTACGCATTAAGTATTTAAAACATATGAAAAATTAATGTTTTAAATTTAATATTATAGTAATGTTAAATTCACGATAACAACGACTGGTCTACATTCAGAAATGTTTCATTGAACGTTAATTCCCCTTTTCATTAAATGTTTTCATTAAACATACATCAACTCTATAAAATTGCGATCAGATAAACGTTTGCTATTCTTGAAATTATAACAAAAGAGAAAGATATCTTCTTTGTGTCTTTCGACGCGGGTATTTTTCTCTAAAATATCTCTAATTCAAACTATTGACAGTTGGCTCCTTTTCTACAAATGCTATCCATTCAGTAAATTACATTAGAAGTCGCGTACCGAATTCAGAGTCACCGTCGACGTAGACCGGGGTCTTGATACGGCCATTGATGCCCTGCGTGTTCCTAACTCCGCATTGACCGGGTCGCGGGCGTGCCCCTATTATGTGCGATTTCTGGCAGCAGACGTGATGAGCACCGCAAGCTGGCGGACGTCCGTATCGTCTCTGCGGATAAAAAGAGATTGGTCAGTTAATCTCGTCACGACGCACCCGCGACAAGTTCTCTACTTATCGTGTTCTCGACTTCTATCTGTGCTATACACCGCCGCTCAGTTTGACAGTCCCGCGTTTCGTAAGTTCGCGGAGTCGGTATCGCCGTGATCGTCGTCCTGAGTCATCCGCCGACGGCCTCAGCCGCTTTACAGCGGCTCTACAACCTCGTTATTACAACGGTTAAGTCTGTTCAGCGGAACGAGCAGACCAACCGACCGTGTCCTTACCTCCGACGCCGTTTCGCTAAGCGTCTTCGTGTCGCGTCTCCTTCTGTCCGAGAAGGTAATCTTCCCGCTCCCCTGTCGCTCGTCGCCGGCCAGTCCTTGCGGCGAAGCCTGCGGTAAATCCTTCGACGAGAACTGTCTACCTTTCGTCGTCGACGCGTTTCCCGCGCGAACGTTTCTATAGTAATCATCCCGATAATCATCCGAATAATCGTAGTCATCGTAATCGTCGTTATCGTCCTTGTAGTAGGTGGGATAGTATCCGCCGTGAGGCTTATGGTAGATCGGTTCGTGATGGTGAACATCGTGCGACGGATAAAACGGCGGTCTCGACGGGTAATGATAGATCGGTCTCTCGTGATGCGTGTGATAATGAGGAGCGTAAGTGCCGTAATTTCCGCCGTGATGACCGCCATAATGACCGCCGTAATGACCGCCGTACAGTCCGTATTTCTTGTAAGCCAGGAGGTGGCCTAGTTTGTGAATAAGTCCTGGATTGGGCGTCACGTGAAGGTTCACGTAAGGTTTGACAATCTTCTCGCCGTACTCGTCTTTGGTGACCTGCACCGCTACGAGCGGATTCACGGCGACCGGGCCGAGATTTATGCCCTGTCCGCCGACTAGCCCGTAGCCCGGCGTGTACCCCGGGGTCCCCAGGGGATTACCAGGGTGGGGCGCGATCGGACCGACACCACCGGTCTGCGGTAGGCCGAAACTGACGCCCCAAGTCGGCCTCACGTTCAGTTTCGAGGTGTCCAGATTGCCGGTTCCTACCGTCAGTCTCTGCAACGAGAGAGTCGAACAAATTCACGTGGAGAACCGAGGTCTGTCTCTCTCTCTTTTTCATCCCGATTACTTTTTTTCCGGGAGGATTAGCACGTTGATTATAGTCGAGACTTTCCGTCGCTTTTCCGTCGTATTCGCTCGCGCTTTATTAGAGGCGTTCGTTCGACCCAGATCGCACGAGTCCCGATGTCCTCCGCTACGACGGCTTCTAATCTATCGTTTTCTAGTACGGACGTTTAATTGCGTGGTTGCGTGGTCTAGGACGAACCGACTGAATGAACGTGTCAAACTGAGCGATACGTTAAAACAATAGCGTTACATATATGTGCTGCAAGTGGCATGCATTTTCTGGCATTGCACGTCCAATAACTTAATTGAATATACGAGTTGAGCTTTCGATGCGTCGAATAATGTAAATTGATTGATTGATTTTCAATCTAAATTTTAATTTCTTAATTCTAAATTCTAAATATCAAAGTTTGGTAATTTATACATCGATTGTCGCATCGTCCGCTCGAAACTCGCAAGAAAAGCGAGAGAAACAGCCCGTGTCAACTTACTTCTTGTATCTCCTGCTTGTCGTCCTTCTTGGTAACGTGCTTGACATCCCTGCGGTTTCGCTTCGTAACTTCCGCTTTCCCAGCCTCTTCTTCCTCCGTTCGTTCGTTTTTCGTCTGCTCGATCTGCTCGGTCTCGTTCACTCCCTTGGGCACCCTCACGACGTTCATTGTGCCGTTTCCGTCGGTGATCACCACCTCGACAGTTTCAGCCTCGATGTCCTTGTCGAGATTGCGCGGATCGATAGCCAAGTAGAGATCGTCCTTGCGGCCCACGTGATTGATCGTCGCGCATTGATCGTACGGCACGCATACGCAATCCTCGTAAGACGTGGAACCGAAACTACTGTCAGCGCCGTTATTGAACGGATAATCGCCGTCGTAACCACCGTTCCCGAGGAATTGATTATTGCCGCCGAGTTGTCCACCGGAAGCGAACTGTTTGCCGTTCGGCTTCTCGTAAGTGGGATAACGATTGGCATAGCCTTTCGAGGAAGAAATCGACGGGCCGCCGTTGCTCGCGGGCGCTTTGATCTTGAACGCTTTTTTGTAATCCTCGAAATCGTTGATCGTGGCGCCGTAAGTACCGCCGTTTCCGTAACCATAACTGCCGAGACCACCGAACGTGGGAGATGACCCGACTACGGGATTGGGCGCGATGCCGGCACCCTCTCCGTGATGGTAATGATGATGAACGTGTTGTTGAACGCCCGAGGCACTCGGTTGATGCAAAACCACCTGTTTCTTGTCGATAAACTTGTCCTCGAAATCGGGTTCGATGACGCCTGGGTCGTATACGGGTTTGGATACGAACGGAGGAGGAAGGCCGGGTTTCTTGTAGCCGGGATAGGGCCCGACGAAGCTAGGCGGAGGTCTACCGAACGTCGGTCCGAGTCCAGGATAAATGTTGGGCCCCAACGGGGAACCTCCGAAACTCGGAGGTAATGGCACGGGTTTCGCTGGACCGTAGGGCCGCTTTACAGGTATGGCCGGAAGTGGACGGCCTACCGGCTTGATGGTCACCGGTTGAGCGTAGATAACGTCGAGCGGATGAATGTCGCGGTGAGGAGAATAGTAAGGACGTCGTCCTTCCATGTCTTCGCACTGTATAAGATAATTAATGCATCGTCTTTATAAACGTGAGTCTCGTTATTATTTAATATGTGAAACATAGGTTTTGAGCTTTCGAAAATTTACAAATATGATATTTGTAAATTGAATGAAGAAGGAAAGAAATTTGGAACATTAATTATACTCATATTTTAATATTATATTTTTAATATTAAATAATTTTGAAACTTCTAAAGCAGAAAAGAAATTGAATTAAAGAATGCTAATTATATCCCTACTGATTGAGAAAATTAATTGGCCTATAAAACTATACTCACGTTCATCAAACCGAGGGAGCAGAGTTTGTCCCTGATGTAAGTACGTGCGATCGTATCATTACCAAGCTGCAAAGCATTTTGTACGTTAGGATCGGAATAGACTTCATCGTACCCCTCGAGATTGCGACCTTGCCGATTAGACACGAGAATATTGTCGATCACAGAATCAATCTATAATTGAATATACAAACATATTCATAAATCTCTATAAATTGTTATATTTTCTTTAAAGTTCTCGTTTTTTAACTCAATGTATATATAAGATATTACTTTATCAAAATTTATATATTTCTGATTTTAATTATATTTATAATGTTTAAATATTTTGTGATGACGATAAAATCCGTACCGGTTGCTTGCCAACGACGTCGGCCACTCCGCTGGCGCCCGATTGAATATTCGCATTATAAAACGATTGTTGCGACTCTTTTTGTTGCGATGCAGAGGCATCGAACGTGACGGGACGATACTTGTCTTCTTCTCCGTTCGACGCTTGGATCGAGTCTTGGGTTTTCCACGGCTGCCATTGTTGTTCCGAAGAGTCACTCGGCGTCTCGTACACTTGAGTACCAAATATTTGCCTCGCTATTGCCAAGCAAGCTATCAGGATGAATTGCGTCTTCATCCTGTAACAGAAAACAAAAGGCTTAGTTTTATGTCTATCTTCTTGACCAAGAAATAACCTTGTTTTTTTTTATTACACTTTACTTTTAATGATTTTATTATAATTCATCATTTTGAACAAATTGCTATTTAATATATTATTAGAATTTATTTTTTGATACACGATCATATATCATTATCTGTTATGTACGTATTTCAATTTAATGTAATGTAATTATTTTATTTCGTTACTTTTCTTTCTACTCTGTTTTCACTTTATTATTTTAATTTAATCTTTGACGCAAAGCGCCTGATGATTTTCTTTTCAATCGATCTCTCGCAAGTATCTCTCGACAATTTCTCCGTGAGTACCGAGCGTAGATCCACGTGAAAGTGCATCTCGCCTTTCTCCGTTCGTTTCATTGTTCGCGACGACTGCGGAACACAGCTACTTCAAACCGAAATCGGGTCAAAATCGTGGATACGTATTTGACCTCAGTGTCAGTATAATTATACATTCAATTCTACTCTAAAGTCTCTCGGTATCTTTTGATTGCTCGAGAAAGCAAAAAGTCTTTATTGCTTACCGGAGTAACATTCTTACTCATCCAAGTGTAGATACCGGTTTCCGGTAACGGTACCGGGGACTAAGGTTGTCTTGCACGAAGACGCATACAGGCGTGTAATTAAACTGAGAAGGGACCAACGAAAGCGAGAGGAAGTTGGGTGAAAGTCGTTTGGCCGGTTCATATAACGTGACGTCTCTTGCCGAGTACATCTTCTCGTATTATTTTACTTTACACTTTCCGAAATCACTTTGTCAACAGGGGGAAAGCAATTGCGTAACGAATGCGGTATGACGTCCACTCTCGGGCGGGATGATTTAAATTTCAAATTGGGTGAAGTGTTTTCATATACGATCTAACGTTTGCGATGGAGCATTTTTTAAAGCGATTATTAATATGCGAGCTTCAGACTAGAGTTGCTACATTTGGCAAAAGTCTACATAACACGTCACGGCGCGTATTTCATTTTACCGCCTACGACAGTGAAAGTGGTTACGTGTCGCGAACGTGCAAATAATTTCAATATTTTACTTTCCACTTGCCTTGACATCTCATTATACCGCGAATTCGTATTGGCACTTTATGACATTCATGTATCGTGGCTTCCTTTATGATGTCCAAGTTACGAGTAACGCGACCGGCTTTATATATTCCCTTTAACCATCCTCCAATGACTCGCGCTTCTCACGATAAATCAATTATTTCGAAGTAGGCCGGCAATAGAAAAACAACTAAGTCGTCCTACATCATTCGACTCATTAAAAATTTTATGGCTATTCTAAATCCAGCATTTTTATTACTCTAAGTTAAATCGTCGAATTCGCTTCTTTTATTTCGGGGCTTTCATTTAAAAATATAAACAAAATCTACAAAGTGCAAGAAGAAGAAATACTTAAATTTTCAAGTAAAATGTCTGAAAGTTTCGTATTAGTCCTGCTTTAAAAAACCAAGTCAAATAAAAGTTGATCACCGATAGCTCCCTCTTCGTAGCAGAATGTAGGGTAACTCGTCCTTAGCATACAATAGTGGGTCAGATATGCTTGACAAATCCGCGGAATCTGAATAGGGACGATGCGGAGGCGGTATTTAAAGAGGAGAAAGTTTTTATAGATATATATTCCGTGATATATAGCGACACACGTAGGCGAACGCTTTTCACTCCTAATTTCGATAAAGTATTTTGCATTTTATGAAATATCTGTGCGCGTTTAAAAAATATATTGGAAAAATCTCAATTCTCCAATTATTAAACAAATAGCGATGAGCGTATGCAAATGTTATGTTGTCTCGGTCAATCGGTAATCGATAAAAACATTCCTTGCCACGATCGCTGCGCATCGACGAAAAATATTTTTTTTTCTGAAAAATAGAATCTCTTCTGAATTAGACAACAACTTACTCTGTAATTAAACATGAGATTCCATATCCATTTTCGCGATTTACATTTGGTTTATAATTTAAAGCACGTCATCGCTATTTCGAAAATATTTGACTATTTACTGAAAGGATCATCTGCATAATTACTTCCCCTGTTATATCCCGATTTTGCCTCTGTTAATTGATTCATTCATTCATTTTGTATAGCTAACAAAAGTTCAAATTTAGAATTCGAATTTGGCGCACACGGTGAATTCTATTATTTATTAATATCTTTTCTCTAATATTACATATAGATACTTTTGCAATTGTTAATTATATTTTCGTACAGATTTAAAATGTTTTTAAAATAAAATTACACCACTGTAGCAACAAAACAATCTCTTATATTTTTGATAAAATATAAAAAAATTGTTGATTGTTAGTCGTTTAAAAATACATACCTGACCGTTGTCTCCAGTTGCACCCGCGATAAACTGATTTTCTCGGTCCGCGACCGCGTCTTATACTCGGACTCTCGCTCTCTAACCGAACACTTTCTCCCTGCACGACGCCGCAGTCTAGTGCTTTTACCGAAGTCGTCACGAATCTTATATACAAGCCGTCCCTTTCGGGGATGCTGGGCCCGTCGCGTGAACCGGTGGGGTAGATCCGTGAGTCATTCGACGACAGGCGGACATCCGTCTTCGTGACGCTTCTTCTGGCAGACCGTAAAAACAAAGCTAATCTGAAAAAGGTGTGTAACTCGAACAACGTACCTCGAGTGTGTCAGACTCATCTTCGTCACATGAATATGAAAAGGCGTCACATTTCTACGCCGTTTTTACGCTCTTACTACAGGACTTACTAAGTGACGTCCTGTTTTCCGTTTCACGTACATTGGGAAACGATATACTTATCGGATATACACATAGAAAATTATATACTTTACATTATACTTGCTGTTTTCTCTCGATAACATTCGGAATATTTATTTTATCGGAAACAAAGAATACAATGAACTTCAATGCGGTACAATTGAAATTTAAATACCGGCTTCGGGAGAAATTTACACTGAATAATCCATTAATCCTGCACTGTGAAAGAATAACAATGGTATATTTAATATGATTTCTGTTAAACACATATCTTAATTCAACATTTGCAGTATTTGATTAAAAATTTTCATTAATTCTTGGCAACAAGGTCTGGCGCACTAAATTATTTAGACTTATTGTTAGACAAATTAATACTTGATTGCTTCACGGCTGATTACGACGATTCATTGTATTAAAAACCTTTTAATGTTTATAATAGCAAAATATATAACAAGAATCGAGTGAGGATATTTTTAATCATTATATAGCGCGCTACCCCTTCGCGCGCTATAATTAAAAATAAAACAATTAAAAGCATTAAAGTTCCAATATTCTCTATATACGAATTTAATTTAAGTTGCTTTCTTTGAAAACAAAGAAGCGACCGCGAGTGTGAAATCCCATCAAGCACGAAGAGGTCGACTCGCATGGTCTTTCGTGAAATTAGTTTGCCACACAGTTCCTGGAGAACACCGAATGGGTTTTTCTGGTATATCTGACGTTATGCAAGAGACAGGAACATGTACAAATACTACAAATGTAGAACCGTTGTCTGCCATTTAATTTATATTTGATGAATTAATTATGCTTTACATAATTATATCCTTTACGTCATTTTGAGATTTTCGTCAATAAGATTGCGTAAAAATTACCGGGTCGTCTCGCCGAGGTTACCTCGCACGTAGATAATAAATTTATCTAGGATTCGATTAGAGGAAACTTTGATGTTGGTGTTGCAACCGTATACTCCGAAGACGATCTATAAATTCACAGTCCTTAGCCTAAATTGTTTTCACGGTGATCCGCGTCATGACGTTAATTTTAATATCGATTCCTCTAGTCGAATTCGTAGTAGTAGAATCGTGTTGTCCGCAATTGTGCAAGAAGAGTCTTCGCCCAGTCTCTCATGCCGCCATCTCCCGAAATAAAACCGTTACAACCGAGAAAATGTACCGATACGGGTACTTTCTTCTCACGGTCACGAGGTGCATCGACCTTGACTTCTTGGATCATCGGGCTCGATATAAAATAGTGATTTTCACTCTCGATCGCGATAGAAAGTGAAGAGACGTGCTTCGACGAGCGACGTCTCCGTCTAGCTGCGAGAAAACGATCATCGTATTACGCCCATCAATCAGAACGCGACTATTATAGGTAGCATTGGAAAAAGAAGCTGTTATTAGATTGCTTAAACGCAAGAGTTAGCTGTATTCCGTAAATAATTAGGCTCTCGGGTCAAGATCCGGGAGAAAGTACTCGCGGGTATATTCTAAGGGCCGTCGTGTCAATGAACCTATGAACCTTTTCCGTTTTTTTTACCATTTCGGGTCTCGCGGGAGTTTTTTCGTCCGATTGAATCCCGTAGTTCCTCACCGCGAGGAAGTTATGCGATTCCGCAATTTTGGAAGAATTTTCACGTGAAAATTTTCAATTTTCACCGTTTCGGCTGCCAGAGGGTGAATTACTCAAATTCAGACCCCGGGAACTACCGGGATCCTCAAAGCGTTCTGCTTTTTCTTTCATGTCACGTATCGGTGATCACAACGGCGATCACAAAACGCTGTCGATTTCCTTTCACAGGCCACGCACTGCGTCATTACGTAACAGGGATTTTCCGCGGCCTTTCGTAACACTGGGAATTTCGCGTGTCGCGGATCGTGCCGCGTTAATAAACCGCGCGTGAATTGTCTTGACCCAATTCCATAGATATCCTTCTACGTTTTCTGCGCCGGAATGCAAATAAGTAGATGAGATGCGGCGAATAACGCGGACAATAACTTCACGTGCGGACAATAATTTCGCGCTCGAGCGTATTAAGATTCGCTCCAAAATGCATCTATAATATTATAACGCAAAATTATATGAATTTTTTAAAGGAGAGAAGGAAGCTCTTGATAATCTATTCTGTGCGAGGGAGGAACGATAAAGAGGATCAGCTATGATTACGTAATTTCTTTGAAGTTGTCGGAGGAATAAAAGGCGGAGGCGGAGGATAAAGGTTTAGAAAATAAAACTCGTCGACTTTCACCAAGTTCTTTTTTTTTTCGTGGATGAGGTTACACGACAGATGATGATTATCGATGAGGAGACAAGCTGCGCGCTGCTACGCATATACTTCCACACGGGCTTTACTGAGGTCGACGGCTACCGGTCTGATGATTTTTGCGGTCAGTAGGTAATATGGTACCCATGTTGCTCGATCGAGTAACTCGACGGGATCTCCGCGATCGGTGCAGAATAATAAGCGTACGGTGATACCTAGTAATAACCAGAAACAAAATAAAAAAATCGTATCTCGATTTTTCAACACAATTTGATCACGGAAAACGATAAGCCTTATTGAAATATAAAAAAGAAAAGAAGAAAGTGTTTCGTAGATTCCGCAAAATCTAAGATTCTTTAAATGTAAGCTCGCAAACGCTCGATTCTTGAATTGAAGCTATCGGCGACCCGCCCCTTGTTGGGTGGATAGTTCAGCTACTTTCGGAAATCGAACGTCTTTGCGAGACGCGTGAGTCGATTCTCGAATTCCGAACGCCAAGATCTGGCACTTGGATTTTCTTACCTGCGGGAGAACAGGCGCGGCATAGGCGATACGGGAAATCGGCGCGATCACCGGGGTGGCGATCGGCGCGATCGGTGCGACCAGCGGCGTGAGCTTGGCGGTTGACGCCGGGGTCTTCAGCTCGGAGATGAGGGTGAGCGGTTTGGGTGCCGGCGCTGGCGCGGACCACGCCAGACCGACGAGAGTGGCGAGCAGGATCTGCAAGTAATCGTCGTGAAGGGAAAAGCTCGCTTCTTATTTAAATTGGAAAACTTCGGCGCGGGGGCACGTCGGCGAATATAAGTAACCGTTGAACCGCGCGAAGTAAATGAGTCTACGTGAGGCAAATATCGTCGTGGGAAGGCACTCGCCCTCGCGGTGGTGAACGAGAGCGTTCAACTTCCGAAATTGCGACAATTTGGGGACAATGGAAACCGCGATGGAGCATAATCGCGCGAAAATTACGATTGCGAATGTTTGCTACGATTTTTAATCCGTTTGAAATTAATCGCGGATGCGGCACTTTGCGTTTATGTACTTACGAATCGCAGCATGACGGCTTCGGGCAAGGATATTCTGCGCGGATGCACTCGGGTACGATACTTCGTGTAAGTGCCCGCGCCAGCCTGGTCTCCTCGTACTTATAGAAGTCTCGAGGGATACCGTAAAAAGTAGACCCGTCCGGCACTACAAAAGTTCCTAACTGCCGTACCACCGCATTCCTCCCTGGTCTCAGGGACGGGCAAAGCCTGTAGTTGCGACGACGATGCATCCTAGCATCAGAATGCACTAACGTCTACATTACATTCTACTCCTATATTAACTATAATTTATGGTTTACATTTATGACACATTTATAACACAGATGGAAAACGAGAACTAAATTAATGGGACTCAGAAATAATTAATATACCCGAGGCTAAATTTTTTTGCAAGAATCTTTCTACCTAATTTTTTACATTTTCAAGTGATTGCTTTGAAGCAGAAGATATAAGGGAAGATTAATGTGAATCTTTGTGGATAAAAGAAATATATATTGCGACGAGTAAGTTGCAGCAGCAGAAAGAATACTGTTTATATTATTCAGGAAGATACTTAATAATCTAAATCTTACAGGTATATTATTCTCTTAACAAAAATTAAAGTACATATTTCTTTTCGTTCGCATTACGTTTCGTTAAATATATACAGCCGGTAAAACGCGCACGACAGAACACTACATCGATAAGAATAATGTCTCGTCCCGAGGAACGTCGTTTCTTCCATTACCTCCCATTTCTATTTCTTTCTATTTCGAGAAACAATCCTGGCGCAAGAGCCCTTCGACTTCACATTTTTCAATTATCGATCCGCGTCCCTTGGACGCAGCACGTACGTTTTCGCTGCAATTCTCCTGTCGGTATTTTCTTCGGCGAATGTGCACGTATACATTCCCGGTGTCCGTGTGGGACGGGCGTGATTTAAGAAAGGGAGACGCGAGAGAGAAGGTTCGATAGGCCAGCGCGACTCGGCTACGTCGCATCTCTTCGGATATACAAGCGCGATCCGACCGATGCTTTACAACGCCATACGACGTACCGTATAAACCAGGGATACCGAAGCCATTAGCAATACTCGCAGTTCATTCACCCAAGACCTTGAAGATCCAAGCATGCATATACCTTCGAAGGCAATCGCGCGCATCGGGCAATTTATATCGAGGTACAGATATCGTATCACTGATCGAGCTGCAAACTTGTTGACGGGACGATGCAGGGCTGCATAATTTGCGAATGCGAATCTCAAGGAAATATTAGAAATAAAAATATATTGAATAAAATGCAGAACAATATTGTATAGGTAACAAATAGTTTGGATACAGGAGGGAATAACTTTTGCAGGATGACTTGATGAATGCCACCTCACTTTTTCGAGTATGTTAAAATTTACATGTATGCGTCTAGACATGAAAATGCGTGATGAAGATTTATTGAGGAATTTTTACATCGAATCGAGTACGTCCAATACAATGTTTTTTTTTTATATACAAATGTTGACAAACGTGATTGACCGGCCTCTTTCCCAGGCCAAAGACTGCCAGTTTCGACCCGTTTGTCGAGTCACGCGAACGACATGGTTCTCGAACTTGGGATAATTCTTGATCTATGAGAACAATGTCGTTGCGAAAATGACTGATTCTAAGAATGATTTCGAGTGAGCGATAGTGGTTTCCCGACTGCGAGCAAAAGCTGATATAAAAGATGATCCTTTAACCCTAACGAGCACAATGTAGATTGACAGTAGATCTCTTTTAAATTTATAAAGCTACGAAATAGAAGAATTTATATTTTCCATTCAAAGATTTAATTTTGTTTTAATAAAATATTGTCAAATGAGATCGCGTTCGATTTCGTGATTTGATTTTAATATCAATACAATCCCGCAATATTCCACGTGAGAAAACTCGTAGATATTGTTCTGTAAATCCACGCGTGCTCCTTAGAGTTACCACCTATGTTCGATACTTCGCCCGGTGATTACTACACGTGATGAACGGTATGCCCGTAACTGGACACGGTCTTTTCGGCGACTAGCTGATGAGGGTACGTCGAATAATAGATCGGCGTCGCGTACGGTATTACGTCGCGAGCGGTGATCGCAGGTATCGCGACGTGCGACTCGACGGCCAGGGGTTTCGCCAGCGCGATTAACGGACGCGCGTCGTGGATCACTTGGTGTCCGTGGGCCTCGATCGTTTTCTCGGCGACCAGGGAAGCCTTCGCCACCGGCTGCACGATCTCGGCGACCGGTTGCTGCAGCAGCGCGACGTCCGCGTATCTCAGCCCTGCAGGTGAAATCGCGGCTACCAGCTGCGACGATGGGTGCACCACGTTGCTGCCGTGCGCCTCGACCACCTTCTCGGAAACGAGCTTGCCGACAACGGGCGTGAGAATGGTTCCACATTGCACCGTGGCGATGCTCGCCAAGACGGAAATAACCACCTGCGAAAAGAGAACGTTTGTCGCGGATATGAAACCTCCGGATGATCTCGGGAAGAATAGGACGCCGGCGGCGTCGATATTTTCTCTCTCTAACCGTCTTTACATTCTCAGTAGATCGGGAAATTGGATGTTCTGTTGTCAAAGTGTGCTCGGAATAATGATTGCCAGCTCGATTGGATTTAATCCGTTAATGCTCATATAAATTCATTATTATATATATAATAATGAATAAAATGAGCAGCATTAACGGGTTAAATCCAATCCGAATTGGCACTTGTTATCCGATTTATATTTGGAAATCGTTGGGGCAATTAATTAAAAATAATTAAACAAATATGTATGTGTATAAATTAATATATATAAACATATACATATGTACATATATGTTTCATTATTTTCAATTAATTGCTTCGACAATTGCCAATTGTTTGATATTTTGATATTCAGAGGGAATAGATTTTTCGTTTTAGTCGCTAAATAGTGCTATAAGTTAAGAAACGTCGATCTTACCAGCCTAAACATGACGATAGGTTTTCAGTACTTTTGGATCAGAACCTGGGACTGATCTGCACGCACGCGGATCTACGCATGCTTATATAGGAGAGCGTTTCCGTGATCTTCGAGAGACCTTCAAGGTCCGTGCAATAAGAATTCAACGCCCTGCCAGTCTATAGGATATGTCGAGAAATATTCAATGCGCCGAAGGCACGTTCTTGTTTGAAAATATGTACGTGTGTGAAATACATTCCTGTGAACGTATTTCTTGTTGGCGTAAAATATTAAGGATCATCGGGAGGGGCCGACAGGTATTCCCTTGAACTCTGAAAATTTTGTTTTAGGAGAACGTCTTTTTCATTTTGAAGGACTTTCTTGTTCAACAAGTAGAACTTATAAATATAAATTAAAAGTTAAATATGTATATTAAACGGAAATAACTCGAAGGTTAAGACATGAATATTATCGGTCACGAGATCAAAATTGTGAAACAGATATTAGCGGTGTTACAAAAATCGAGGGTGATGAAACATATATGGATTACGTTTTTGTCGGCTGTTGGTTCTGAACGCGTTAAGCTTTTTGTCACCGCCGTGAACTTGTGGGATACACTTGACGATCGAACAAAGAGGCTTCGCGCGATCTTGAGACTTTACTTTTACTCCTCGCCTTCTGGTAACAATAGGCACATCACGCCATGAAAGCAAGGAGGAGCGGTACTCCTCGGAGGGACGTAACAAAAAGCACTCGAGCGTAAAATCACGGCCGAAAACGCGCTTAATCTTAATGATCTCATTTATCAATTTTTACTTGAGTGTATGGCACTAAGGACGGCGATTTCAACAAAAGATAATGTCGCAGTTGAAAAATGAAAGTAATCAAAGTAAGATTAATTAACTTTTCTTAAGTCATCAGTGAATTGCTTAAAAAGAAAACAACTTATGATTCTGTTAAGATAAAATAAGCCTTTGTAGAGTAATTTTTAAATATTTGCCTCTCCTTTTCAATCCAGACCCATATTCATAAAGATACCATTTTCAGGACAAAATTATATCTTATATTTTCTGACATAGAATGCTTCAGTTTTTTTTTTAATTCAACACGTTCGATACGTATACAGCAACACCCGTACACCGTACAGACGCTGTCTACAGTTTTCCTCCGCGAAACCGTAGGTGCGATATTGAATAATTCGCCAAACTCCCCTCTCCTTCTCACGGGGACTTTTTTAAAGCTCCCATAAAGAATTTAGCAAGTTAGGTTCGTGAAAAGTGCACGAGTGCGGGTTTGTATGTTCCCTGTAAATATATTCAATACGTGACCCGACGGCGCGCGGCAAAGTTTCGCTTCGCGAATGCCTAGACCTAGACGGTGAACGGCGGGGGGCCAAAGCCGAAACTCAAACAACCGTTGATCGCCAAGTCGGTAAACAGTTTTCATCGAGTCGTTCCAAATCCTATTTTGCGAAAATCCTTACGTAAACCGATAGGTAGGTGGACGTACTCGATGCGGGCGTGGCGCTCGCGTTACGTGCTGAAATAAAAAATAAAACTATAAGGCGAGATCACTCCGTGATCACGACGTTGTTTGCCGATCGCCCGTGCGAGAAGAAAGCTCGAATTCTCTAGCATCGTGCGAGGAAAAATCTGCGATTCTCGATAAGCTTCCGGTGCTACGTGATACGGAAGAATTAGCCCTTTAGACGCCGTGAAGACCCAATGAGGTAGAATTCGATAACCGCTCACAATCAGTTCGACAATAACATGTTATATCATTTGCTGAAACTATTCTAAGGTGTTCTAATACGTACGAGCAGTAAAAGAAAACTCAGAGACTACGATATTGAACCTGAAATATAAAGTTAAGCTGCGAAATAGCAAGTTTCTAGTATAACTGAAAAGGTATCAATAAGAACTGAACACACAGCACATTTATTTAAAGGCAGAAATGGCAACTTTATTGATTAATCGTAGCGATCGGTCGTTCGACCGTGCGGACAGGCCGGTACAAGTTCAGTCAGGGTGCCTGGTTGATCGATGGTTCAGTCGATTCGGTCGATCGTTCTGATGAATCGTCACGCGTCCGGATGGATGACAAAGGACATTTTTCTTCATTGTCGTGGCGTGTTGATAGTCTGAGACGGGCGAGAGGTGGTTAATTGTGTTGAGTGGTTCTTCCTTTTAATGAAGAGCGAGGACGGGGGCATGGGCGGCGTAGGCGAGTGGTGCATGGGCGACGACGGGAGCAGCGGCGACGACCGGCGCGGCCTTCAGGATCGGCGCGCTGTAGGCAACCGGGGCGCTGTAGGCGACCGGAGCGGCCACGAGCGGGCTCTTCACGGACACCTTGTAGGTGTTGGCGTAGCTGGTGGCGACCGGGAGGGTGTGGGCGACCGCGACCGCGGGTGCCGCCGCGACGACCGGCGCCGCGTGAAGGGCGGGCGCCGCCAGGTAGCCGGGCGCAGCTGAGACGCAGGCCAGCAGGGCGAAGAGAGCGACGATCTTCTTGTACATGGTAGCTGAGGTTCGTTGCTTCGTACTTCGGCAGAGCACTGAAGAGCGAGTGGTGTCTGAACGCGGCGTCTAGGACCCCTTATATTCGTCGGGACTGACCTCTCCCACCTCTCATTGGCCACCCGGTCCCCGGTCCCGGCCACAGATTCCTGTTGCCTTCCTCACGTCGCTCGTCGGCTCGCATCGCGATTACTCGTTCTTTTTTTTTTTTTTTTTTTTGCGCCGGCCACTTGTTGGAGGAGCACTGCCAAGGACTGCCTGATCGCTCGTGGCCTTAACGCGCGGGCCCTTCACCGCGTCGTATTTCGTACCCTCGTGTGCGATGTAGCCTCGACGGGAACGAAATTGTCGATCATCGTTTTGTTTCTCCGAGAAGGACACGGGAAATACTCGAAAGGGCGACCGTGATTATCGATGGCCTTATCTCCGGGCTCTCTTTGTTTGCGCATACATGGATGCCTGGATGGAGAGGTTCAATGACATAGCCTCGACTATCGATCATCAAACTCTCGACAGTATAGCCGCGTCCGGAACAATCACGCGTAATTATCAAGCGATTTATGTATACATATTAGCTTTCGGGCCGGCGGACCCAAAATACGAGCTCGAATCGCCTCGGGCAACAACGTTTAAAAGCGACGTTTAAAAGCGGCTTGTCACTTCCTCGATTAATTCTTGACGCACAGGCAGACGTGACAATAACAGTCGCTTAATTGATGACGTCAGTTAGAGAACGCACGGACAATTTTGTTATAAAATTTTGCTTTCTTGTCATTGTAATTTATTTTATCCGAGATGCGCCTCGTTAACAATATTTAAACAATTAAAATACGTGTCAAGCGTTAGACCGACGGGGTCTGAGTTAAAATTGTTCGCGCAAAGGATGCTTCCAGGTTGTTTGTCCTGACTTTGGTCGTTTAGAAGGCAACGCTTCTCTTTCTCTTTGTACTTTACTCCATTTTAATGCTTATGAATTGCAACAATTTACGAGCCGGGTCGCCTTGCTCGCGGGTCTTTCTCTCGACGGTCAGGCGGTTTTATATTTCACAAAACACGCATACGTTGTTCTAACAAACTTATATGCACAACAACTTGTACGCATAACTTTTTTTCACAAAGTTTTTTCAAAAATCGTCCGTCTAAAAAGTTTTTAAAAACTTTCAACTTCGGTGTCTGTAATTATTTAAAAAATAATCCGCGAAAAATTAACTTTTTTCTCAATTAGATAATTGAGAAGGAAATTTTTCTCTAGTAATTTTAATTTATTTGTAAATTAAATTTATATTTCTATTAAGCTTATAGATATACATTAACCTTTTTCTCGCTACAAAATATTCTCTTTCAGAAGCTCTCTTTTTGTTAGAAAATTTCTTTTCTTTATTTTTAAATTTTTTTATTTTAACTTCTATATTTATATTCGATTCAATAAATCAAATTAATTATCGAGTAACGCGAAAATTGAATGATGGTTACGCCCACGATGTCTAAAGCCGATGAGTAGTCGCAAACCAGGATCGGTGGGAGACAGGTTCGGGGGAGAGACATTGTGACACGAGTCGCGAAAGTAGATGCTCGACTTACACAATTTCGCACGACGCGCTCCGCATACGACGACGTGTAATATTAGCACGCGTGTTCCAGCGTGTGTGTGTGTGTGTGTGTGTGTGCGTGTCCGTGTTCTTTTCTCTGCCCCGTTCCCTCCGTTCCTTGCGCAATCACGCATCGACAATGACAATGCGTGACAGCTCGCACTGACGAAAATCGCAGCAACCGGTCAGACGTGCGTAACGTCGACTACCGACCGCTGCGCTTCTCTACGCAACGGCGTGTGTGCGTGTGGAATAAAATATTATGCGTCTTTACGCAAGATGCATCCGCCGTCCTCTTTCTGTCCTCGTTGTTAATTGGCAAATTACAACGAGTATCGCTGTAGCATATCAAAATTTCACGAGCCACGCTCCCGTGACTGAAATTTATAATGCGTAGGTTTATAGATTTATATACACGAATATTTAATATATTATTAAACTGATGAATTGATAATTTGCGGCACCGCAAATTCGTTCCCGCGATAGGCGCTATGTAATTATTTACATGCGGCGGGCCATTGTAACAGTCATAAATTTTATATACGGTGGATTATTCCCCCCCCCCCCAGGAGGGAGGGAAATTGGCGCATATTGTTCCGACTGCAAATATCGTTAAAAGTCATAACGGTTAACCAATCATAACGATGATTATACGATTATCCGAACCATCCATCATCCGAGTGCGGTAAGATCGGCGCGTCTGGCCCCGCATTCGAGCTCCCTCGTCCGTCTTATCCGCCCAAAGCCGTCCAAATCTTTCGTACGGCGAAATCTCGCCGAATCCGGAAGACCTTGGCCCACGGGCGTGCGGGGTCCCGCTCCGCTTCTATAGATCACGACGAGGATGGGAGCGATGGGGAACCAGTTCTCTCCCGCGTATAAGAGGGGTTTCGGTCCTATAAAATAGGTGCCGTGGAACGGATCTCGGTATCAATAGTCGAGTAGTGCTAAAACTCGGACAATCCTCGCAAGAGAATCAAGCTCCTCGTCTCAGCGACTTTTGCCGAAACCTCGTCACCATGTACAAGTGCGCCGCTCTTCTCGCCCTTCTCGTCGCCTGCGTCGCTGCAGCACCGGCCCCCGGCTATTTGACATCCGGGGCGATCGCCGCTGCACCCATCGCGTACTCGGCGCATCCCGCACCCATCGTCCACGCGGCCGCCCCGATCGCCTACAGCGCGCACCCAGCCTCGCTCGCCTACGCCGCGCACGCAGCCCCGATCGCCTATGCCGCACACGCGGCTCCGCTCGCCTACGCCGCTCACGCGGCTCCGCTCGCGTACGCCGCACCCGCTGTCAGCTACATCCACTAGGGTAGATCTGCGGGCCGCCACTTTCCTTGGAAGCACGACGAGGCCGATTTTCCCGAGCGACAATGTCGCCCGGATGTTCTTTTTGCTCGAAAAGAGAATTACACGTATATGATTTTTGTTATATAATTCAACACGTGCAGAGATAAAAAATAAATTAATATTTCACCCAATCGTTGTCCGATTATTGCGCGTTATATCCGCGTGTCATATCGCCGATCCAGCGCGACGATAGCGAGCGTTGACGCGCACGAAACGAGATATATATTTCGTCGAGCGGAAAATAATCCTCTTCGAGTACTTAGGCTTCAAAGAGAATTTTAATGCCGGCTTGCGTCGAAACGCTCGCATTATGCGCAAAGCCAAATGCGTTCGTAAATAAGTCACGAGGCCTCTCAGCCGTTTTACGTAAATTAATATCGTATTTCGGCAGACGGCGCCGATCCAACGGCGAATCTAAAGATTTTCGGAATATTTCCGGAAAATCGCATCAAGCGACAAGTCGCTTGACGTATCCATATAAGTATCCATTTTCGATGTATATATTATTAATCGACCATAATACAGCATGGGCAAAGTATTCACAATTTTTCATAAGTATATATTTTCAGTATTTTCACGAGAGACAAACGCTGCCAACAAAATTCTTTGTTTAATACATCAGTATAAATACAACACATTTTAACAGAAGCACTTTGCAGAAACGCATTTTTTCTCACATAAAATTATGTCGAGACAGAGAGAGAGAAAGAGAGATGAGTTATGCAAATATTTTTATTTGTCGTACCGTGTTTCCAAATGTACCTGTGACGCAGCTAGATGCTTTATTTAGTAAAAAAAACGAAGTTAGCAAATAGACATTTGTACGGTTACCTGGCGAAAAGATAGTTTCGCGCTCGTAGATCACGCGTATCGAGTTCGCGAGGTCGACGGGGCCACGACACCGGTGTAGAAAGTCGCGACGACCTTCCCGACGAACGAATCGCATAAGTAATTCTCTTATACGCAACAACGCCCATCATTCATCGTAGGGACGTCTCTCAAAGTCGCCTGCTTCGCGATCCCGAAATAAACCCGGCCCCGGCACTTTATTATTACGCAACGCACCCGACCGACAGCGCCGCGCTCTTATTACACGCCCGTATACAGACTCCGGGCGACGTGGTAATTGACAGTACGTCTACATCACGCTCGCGCGCGATGGGATTGATACGGCTACGCGGTGTTATGATGTTGCGTTTATATTCGCTTTACAATGGGAGAGACGCGCGAGGGATTAATTACAACGCATCCGTGCGACGTTGATGGAAAGATTGCGCTTGACGTGCCTTGCAATGGACAGGTTTCTCACAGATCTGCGTTAGCACGTTTTGAAACGTATTTGAAATATTAGACGAAAAACACTCGTGATATCTAAATTATTTATTTATTTGTTGGGACGATACGCGCGAATGTGAGATACCGCTTTTATATAATCTTTCGCATTGCAGAAATGTATAACCGAGAAGCATATCTCTTTTCTTCTTTAATTAAACGATCCTATTCTCGCGTTATTCGCGATAATAATGTCTCACCCGATGTATTTGCGTTTAATTAAGGTTGATTAGTATCGCGACAAGTAGGGAAGCCCAGCAGCCACTTCCGACCGGCTTCATCACCGCCGACTCCGGAAAATGGAGCACGGTCGCGAGCGCATATATACGCATTCGCTTTTTCCACGGTCGCCACGGGTGGGAAATCCATTTTCGTTTTCCGGAGCGTTTCACCTTGGAGGACGACACGTCGTTCGCATACGCGTGCATTTCTCGAGTTCTCTCTCGGCTTCTCGCCGACGCCGACGCCGACGCGACGCACGAAAAACGAGTCCGTGCACGGGCATGGGCGGAATTCGTCGCGAGGCGACGACCCTGCTCCAATAAATCTGGAGCACGATCGCGTGCAACGATAAGTGGGAAAGTAAATAAATGAATGAGCGACTGTGTCCGCGGCCCGGACTCGTGACGTTATAATATTTTACAAGTTTCGCCACCGCGCTTTCGAGCATGACGAAGAGTAAACGAGAAGCGCAGGCAGCGCACGTCAATTAATATACAGGTTGCGCACGCAACCACCGAACCTGGCCCTTTTTACCGCAAACTAATTTGAAATCCATTTTCCACTCTCGAAAATATTGAAATGCTAATAATTTGCGAATAATTGGCACGTGAAGAGTGAAACGTTTCTCGCAAATTGCGCTTCGAGAGGCCTAACAGACAAAATCACGTTTCTCGATTAATTTCGAGTCGGAGATTACTGTGATGGAATTTTAATTCGAGGCTCAAGGTTCGGGTTACGAAAATACACTGAGAAAAAAATACTGTTGCTTCAATTAAATGTGGAATTCCGGGGTGCTAAAAACATAAATAGTTGATTCAATTGTATAAATCGTTGATTCAACTATAGTGTAGTCGTTTTAATAATTCAAATATTGAATCAACTATTTATACAATTGAATCACTATTTATACAATTGAATCAACTATTTATATTTTTGGCACCCCGGAATTCCACATTTAATTGAAACAACAGTATTTTTTTCTCAGTGTATATAAGATTCAAGAAGGAAAATTATTTCTGCAAATTGAACACAAATAAATGGTATCAATCACCGTTGACAGAACGACCGGTGTTTCTGGGACGTACATTCGTGATACATAACAAATTATATAAATTCATGAAATGAGAACGCATAATTCATTGAGTATCTCCTTTATCGATCTACCTTGAACAGTGATGTTGACTTTAAAGAACTCGAATCGCTTCGCAATCAGATTGCGTGCATATATTGTACAATGTACATTAATTTAATCATCCATCCTTGCTTTTATTAAGACAGAGAATGTTATCTTTGACACATTGAAATCGATAACGTTCTTTGTGTCTAAATAAATTGAAATAAGCTGTTGTCTCAATTAAGCATCTGATTTAGCTGATAAAATTATCGTCCTAGATGAACTTGATTCTGATAATATTCGTTATTTATTATTTATATCAATAATTTATATCTAATAATTTTGTCGATTTGTATGAATTTAAAGGATCAGTTAGGAAAGCTTTTTAGCCATGTGTCTTAGAATATTCGAGTAATATGACGGCGCTCATCAAGACGCGCGATCAAACATTGAGGAGATAAGACTGCGACTTTAACGAAACGCCCGAGTGCATGTTACATAAAGCGCGCGTTATTATATAAAATCGAGAGATTGAAGTTACGCCAAAGTAAAAGGACCAAAACGACCTGATCGGGATAAACAAAGTTTGCGGGTGCCTCGCCTTAGCCTTGATCCACTCTTAAGCCTCGCTTCTTCCTCGCGCTCGTACACACGCAGCTCAACACCTCTTTTTCACCTTGCGCAACGCTCTTACGCTTCGCTGGATCCACGGATGGATGGATGGTCTAAGACTGAATGTATAAAAGCCTCTAACAATCGCGTCCCCGTCGGTCAGACGTGACGGATCTTTGCGGGCGTAAAATCGCGATACGGACCGATACCGATCGACGCTGGCATGTCTCGAGATGCTGGTAGAACGAGCTGTTGAAATTCCAGCAACCGCGAAAACGAAAATTAACGACGATACGATCAGATAATACGTAACGCTAAGGAATTTTATGTACGCGTAATACCAAAGTTGGTTCGAATAATTAGCCGGATGATGTAACTGTCTGAAAGGTATTTAAAAAATGCCCTAATTTTTTTGAGCGGTTCTTTACGCTGCTAAAGGATGATCTGAGGATGATTTCTGGACGTTTTCGTTGCGTCTTTAGGTATTCACGGCGACTCAAATCGCCGTCGAATGCGCTACAAGAAATAGAGGCGACGTAAAAGATGAAAATGTGTATTATAAACGTCATGTACATAGCCGATGACAATGTTTTGTGGCAGTACGGCTGCGTCGCCAACCGTTTACAATCAAACTTGTCGAAGAAGGCGTTTATGCCCCGAGGACTTTGGGCTCAGTTGTCCCGCTCAGTGGTAGTAGCCACCATAGCTGCCGTATCCATAACCGTGGCCGATTCCGTATCCATAGCCGAGACCATATCCAAGACCGTGACCGTATCCAAGACCGCTGTTCAGATAGGTGACCGATGGTGGAACCGTGTATCCGTAGTGGCCGTAGCTGTACGCTGGTGCAGAGTAAGTCGGAGCGTAGGCGACTTTTGTGATAGGCGCGGCGTACGCCACTTTCGTGATAGCAGGTGCAACGGCGAGCTTAGCGATGGGTGGAGCTACCGCGACCTGAGGACAAAACGAGGGAGAATTATATACCTCGTCCGTTATTTTATTTTATATAGCTACGGATAAATTAAAATTTCATTAAAAATTTTAATTCTCCCTTAAAATGTGCTTGGTAATTATTCCAGTTTTTCCCCCCCCCTCCTCGTCCGGGAGCGTTATTTAGCCGAAATAATAATACAAAACTTTATTTCTACTGAATTCATTTTGCGCGGAGAGCTCGTTTATGGATTACAGCGAGTAAAACCGGAATTTTCATCCGGAATTCACCCCGGCCGTTGGCGAAGCTACTCCGGCGCGCTGATAATCCTTCCCTTCTCGTATCGGTTACACGCCCAACCGTTTGAGAGCTTACTTTACTTACCTTGTACGTATTGGCGTAGCTGGTCGCAACTGGAGCGTGCGCGTATCCGATCGAAGGTGCGATCGCGGCTACTCCATGACCTAAGCCGTAGCCACCGTAGCCGTAACCGCTGCCGTAACCGCTGCCGTAGCCATAAAGCCCTCCGTATCCGGAGTAGAGGCCGCCGGCGGACGCGTAGGCGACAGTGGCGAAAAGGACGATCTGCGATAAAATGTAGGATATATATGCGTCAAGAATGTTCCTCAGATTCATAACTGCTTCTATACGTAAAAATCGCGACGGAATTCGGGACGAAACTTGATGCAAAACTTGATACGTTGTGCAACTCAGGAAACATTTACGGAATCAGAATTATAGTTATGAAATAATTGGAACGTGTTCTATTTTTGTGAACAGAAAGTGCGTGTCTGACACGGGTGGGCAAAGCGATGGATTTGTTAACAATTTTCTCTCTTTGTTCCTCAAAAAAGAAAAAAACTGATTATACTAAAAATAGATATATAAACATAGAAAATGCAAAAATAAAATAAATATGAGAGAAATTAAAACAGCGTGTTTCCTCAGCGTGAGAACATTTTGCCGCCAATTTGTTTAAGTGGTCTTATGCGACAATGGACTTCTACGCGAGATTATCCTAAATGACAACATGAAGCTTCTAAGCGAGCGGTCTGCGTCGTCGCGCATAGCCTTCGGCTTTATTTACGCATATCCAGGATAACTTCAAGCGCGTATCATACGATATGAATGAAACAAACGTATTCCAGCACGATAAAATCATGCCCGCGGCGGCAAGTAAAGTTCACAGCAAATGTTACGTCCGAGCATTTCTCACGGTATTGCAAGTCGACTCTGTCTCTTTTTTTTTTCTCTCTCTCTCTCTCTCTGTAGTTAGAGATAAGTCTAATCTCCACATAAAAGCAAAGTTATAAGAGGATAAATGTCATTTTCGAAAATACGAACTTTTTTGCATCTTGCGATATGTATTCTGCGCTCGACAACTGTGTTTTCTCTTTTAAGAAATTTAAATGAGCCACTTTAAAAATTATATATCCCGAAAAATTATATAAAGTTATGTATGTATGTATGAGAGATATCTTTTAGACTCTGCGTCGGGAAAAACCGCGATGGACATCTATACACTCTTCACGATATAAAAGTTTCGCCGCGGCGCTCGTCCGCCCCGAGTGCTTCACTCACCAGCTTGAACATGTTGCTCCAAGTGCTTGCGATCTGTTGTCGGTACTGTGGACTGACTACATCTCACGTACCCCGTCAGATCACTTATATATCCCCCGGCGGATTGTTTTTGCTCGCGCTCACGCGTCAAAGATCCAAGGGGGAGAGATGCGGAAAAAAGTTTTCCCTGCCAATCGCGGGCGAGGCGAATTCGTAGGTGAGGTAAACGGCGTGGGGTCCCCGCGTTTGTTTCCCGCCGTTGTTGCCGATGATAGTGGGGTGGGTCGGACCCCGGCGACTCGTTACGCGCTCACCTAGATCCTAGATCCTTTGCGGTGCCGTGGATGACTCGCCGCGCGACCGTTCGCGCGAAGGACGAAGCCATTATCGGCCCAGGCGGGAGAAAAGGAGAAGAAAAAAAAAAGAAGTATCGGTCGTTCGATTCGCATCGTGAGAAAAAGTGCGTCCGTGCGCACCTTGAGCGCACACGTACGCGCGCGCGATCGCGAGGGAGGAAAGGAGAGAGGTTGCCCCTCACGTCTCTCCTTCGTCTCTCTTTACCGCCGGCCCCCGGTCACTCTCAATCGCTTTCTGTAATTATTCGCGCGTCTATGATCTTGTCTGTGCTCCGCGAAGCGTGAACAGAGCAACACGGGGACCTCGACGGATCGAATGTGGCACGCGGTGGTGCGGAGATGATACCGGTGCGACACACACAGGGAATTCTCTCTCTCATATTTCTCTTACGTTTTACCACAATTTTCTCTTATTACAATTTTTTACATTAGCATTTATACTAGCTTCTCGTATTATCGCAAATTTACTTGGTGAATTATTATCTATCTTTTTTTTTTGCCGCGCGCGTTGTTATAAATTTTATCTACCTTATCTTTATATATACCTACCTACCTACCTCTTTTATATATTAAAGAAAAATTTAGTTTAGATATTTTTTATTGCACGTTACGTTATTATTATCGGATTTTATTGTTTTATATTTTTATATCTTTATATCTCCATATACATATATATATTATATATATATCGCGCGTTTCTATATTCTCTTCGCTTTTTCCGATAAATGCACCGCTACGCGTCGATCCTCGATGCTTCCACGATTGAGGATGAGTGGGTGTGTCAACGCGAGTGTCGCTTCCGGTCATCATCGGAGCGAAAAATGAATCACCTCGCGTATGCAACGAGCTCGTGGAAATGCGTCCTTTGTACATAACTAGCGTAACAATACATTGTACATACAACTCGATTATTCATGGAATTCACTCGCTCAGAGAGATCTCGCGGAATAATGCGGATCTCGAGCGCAAAAAAAAAAAGAAGGAACGTAGGAAAGAGAGGCGGCGCGTACTTCATTAATCGCGGAACAAATATTTTTGCGTACACTTTCCTTGCTCGCCTCGCTCAATGTCGTATACCTGCAGCCTTGCTGGTCGCGGCGGATTATCTTCGTCCTTATTGCGACTCGTGCTTACACGTCACCTCGTATACAACGCCGGTAAACAGTAATAACGCGAGCGTGAAAAGTTTCCGCATAATAAACGGTTTACCATTCACTGTCGCCTTCTTAATAAAGTGCACGCGCTGCATCATAGCTGCATCATACATATGCATAACATGCATATACTTCTCGCCCTTAAGAAATTTTTATCAAATCACTTATTTCCGCTTCCACCTTCGACGTAGGCTGACTTAGAAAGCTTGAAAACAACAACTTTGTTCTTGGAAATGAAACATTAATTATACATATTATTTTCCAAGAATGTAGTTCTACATTTTATTATATAAATTCTTCTAACCACTTTGAAGGCTTTCGTCAATGAAAATTCCTATTATTTCTTCAATATTAATATCGTACTTGCAGTTTGCGAAAATCTGAAGAAATTTTACAGAGATAATTGCTGCTAATTTTTTTATCACTGCAAATTCTCCGTTGATTTTAACGAGCTAGCATTTGTACAACGGAATTAAACGGACGATTCGATATATATCCTCCACCGGTTTTCGCTGGCCTTTTTTTCGCGTAACGCGACCATTTGTAACCAGCCCTAATGGTTTACGATGCGATTAACTCGGCTGCGCGCCTCGGCATCTGCCCTTACGTGTGCCCGCGAGGCACGCCTAGACCGATCGCGAATTGGGGCTAACGAAGATAAATATCGGAACGATACCGCGTATATCGCGAGTGAGATACGTTGCGACGTGCTGGGTGTATTGTATATATATATACGCGCGGAATTCTCTCTTTACGTGAAACGCAAAATGTCGCTGCAAGACAAACGGTCCGCTGTCTCCTGCCTCCGGGCCCGCGGGCGATCGATTTTTAAAAGACGGCCAGCTACCGAAGAGAGAGCAATGCATAGTCGGGTGACGATGCACAATGCAATACCTACGGAGGCACGTATACAGGGTGTCCCGGTTGACGAGCGTTAATTTTGTTTTACGACGGGATTGCTTAATCGTTCGGGAATCGGCTTTTCCTTGGCGAAAACATCGAGAACGCCGATAACTTCCAAGTTACGAGTAATTAAAAAAAAGAAAGTCTGCTCGCCAATGAAATCTCAGTGGCCAAATATGGTTTATTTTATATGATACGTTCTTTTAATTTCAGACGGAATTTATTTTATAAAATCTTGACTTACTTATTACAGAAATACGCGATGCTAAAGATCGGAAAGCTAAGATAAACGATGACCTTCCGCGATAGTCACGCTAAAAACTCGAGTTCAAATCGAAGGATTCCGTCGTTAAAAAATAACGCGCTAGAAGTTGGACACCTTGTATTTAAGCCGAAAGGGATTAAATCCGTTAACCCGTGAATCCTGCGAGTTTTATGTGATACATGGCATTTTTTATTTATCGTTCTATTTTGCTTATCGGACAACGTCAGCTCCGCCGCCGTCGAATAAGTCCTCTTGCTTATTCTATATATCGACGTCGATGACAAGTGGCAGCGAACGCTTGTAAATACGTAAAATACGTTCTCGCTCTTGTAGTACGATAGGATATCTCGCGCCCATTTTATTTTCTCTCTTTTTTTCGCCGTAACGTAATTATGTAAGGTTTGCTCGCGAGACCGAGATCGTTAGCGAGAGCCGAGCGAAGATGTAAAATCGCGCGGGAAACCGCGGCGGGAACAACACGCGCGGTGACGGAAACTGGAACACCGTGATCTAAATCCCCAAGTTTATACGTCTGCATTATTAGCATTAGCATTCCGTGTGTGGACCCCACGTGTGCTCGGCAGGAGTGTCCGACCTCCCCGTCCATCCGCGTCTCTCTCTCGGTCGCGGTTACGTAAACGCCCTCGCGGTAGGTAGGTAAATGCGGACGTGCGATCCCGCATAGCTTATCTCCAAATCTCGAAAATATACTTTTAAGACATTTTTTTTTAAATAGTAAAAGCGACGTATCATAAAGTTGCTGAAGGTTGAGTGGTGCAAAAAGGAGAGGAGATGTCGTCTAATCTGCACACACATTTTCTTACGCATTCCCTTTTAATATATTCTTTTCTTAAGACGCTTTAGCGAGATAAGCCCACCGGATTCTCGAGTCTCGGGATTTCGCGGATCTCCGATGTAATATTGACCGAGGACAGCTGATATTTCTCGCGCGCTGCGCGAGACGGGCGCGTACGTTTCATTTTTCACGGTACATTCAGGGATGCGTGACATCACGTCGCTTAACAACGAGTCCTCGAGCCGGCAATTGTGCAATTATTGCCAATAATGTTCTCGATCGTCGTAAAAACGCAAGGACCGAGAGCGCGAGAATACGGCCGACCGCGCCGACGTCGGCACCGGCAATCGGCAGTGATGCCGGCGTGATGTACGAGCCTCCGATACGCGCCCCGCCGCGATTTATTACGGCGCGTTATCGCGGAGTTGGGAATTGTAAAAGAATCGCTCCCGGGCGTAGAACGGAGTGTGTGTCCCGAAATAAATCCCCGAGTGATTTTTAGCCCGCTAAACGGACCGTTGCTCCGCGGACGGAATAAATGGCATTTAATAAAATTAATAAAACGAATCGCGAAATTAAGCGTGTATTAAAATTGAAATACAGCGGGAATAAAACGTGATAAATTTAATTGTGAAGCATTTAATGAACACGCCGGTGAGCAACAAGGAATACCGCGAATATCGCGCCGCTTGAAACATGTAGAACGTGAAGGGGGGGGGGTCGATTTCAATTTTTAATTAAGGTTTTATGTGTCCTTTCTTTCTCGTTCCTTGACTAAAGTGCGCAACCGAAGGTAAGCAAACGCTCTCGGTGGTGCTTGCGCGTAGCAGTTTTACTTGAAGGAGAGGAAGCAGGAAACGTTTCCCCGATACGTACATTTCGCATTATCTCCGTAGCGACCGGAGGTTACCCGGAAACCAGGCGCAAATCCCAGAGTGCGAGAGAAGTGTTCCGTTTCGTCGTGTTGTAGACGCGGTTAAGAGGATGCTAGAGAAATGAGTGCTTTTTACGCGGGAAAATGGAGCAGGAGCTTCTTTTTTCGTTTCTTTTTTTCTTCTCTCATTTTTTTTCCCTTTATTTCGTGCACGTAATGTACTTTCGACGATGGGGGACACGCGGAAGACGAGGAACAACAAGCTGTCGGCCAACGTTGGCTCGGCTACATATTATTTTACATTCTAAGAGGATACGAGGGTGGGACGATATAACTACGTAAAGAAGCGACGAGAGCGGAAAGGAAGCAGCAGGTGTAGCGAGCACTCGATAAACATCTTCCGTAGATGGGACGATCTTCACTTGTCCTCGCCCTCGCCCTCCTCCTCCTCGTCAAATTCGCCCTCCTCCTCGGCGGTGGCTTCCTGGTACTGCTGATACTCGGACACGAGATCGTTCATGTTGCTCTCGGCCTCGGTAAACTCCATATCGTCCATACCCTCGCCGGTGTACCAGTGCAGGAACGCCTTGCGCCGGAACATCGCGGTGAATTGCTCCGACACTCTCTTGAACAACTCCTACGTAAAAACATTCAGTTCTCGATGTAACTACATTTGTTTTTTTAAATTAAGAGAACAAGTTACCTCTGACGTTCGACGAAACCGAATGTTGAGTAACTTATTTTGAGAAAATTTGCAATTTTTAGAAATTGACTGAACTAAAAGCTTGATTGATTCACGGTTGAAGTTTTTTTGGTTGAAGTAAACGACGAACGAACCTGAATAGCCGTAGAATTGCCAATGAAGGTCGCGGACATTTTTAGGCCCCGCGGAGGTATGTCGCAAACGGCGGTCTTCACGTTGCTCGGTATCCACTCGACGAAGTAGCTGCTGTTCTTGTTCTGGATGTTGAGCATCTGCTCGTCCACCTCTTTCATCGACATTCTGCCGCGGAATACCGCGGCCACCGTCAAGTATCTACCGTGTCGCGGGTCACACGCGGCCATCATGTTCTTCGCGTCGAACATTTGCTGGGTGAGCTCCGGTACCGTGAGTGCCCGGTACTGTTGCGAGCCTCTAAAATATCATTTTAGAATTATACGTGAATGCCCCGGTACTGTTGCGAACCTCTAAAATATCATTTTAGAATTACATCGAAAGCAAGAAAGACAGAAAAATATGTACGCGAATAATTGCTTCTAATTAGTTAATTAATTATATTGATTTTACTGCAATTTAGGAAATTTCATTTGGATAAAGCAGCGATATAACGTCAACTCTCGTTGAGGACTGACGCTCTAATTAATTAGCTTTTTTCAATTCAATTAGTTTTCCTTGCGAAAAATTTGAGACCTAGAGGTCAGGGGAGCGAAGCCGGGAATGAAGAAGTGCAGTCGCGGGAAGGGGACCATGTTAACGGCGAGCTTCCTCAGGTCGGCATTAAGCTGGCCGGGGAATCTAAGGCAAGTGGTGACGCCGCTCAGGGTCGCGCTGACGAGATGATTGAGGTCGCCGTAGGTCGGCGTGGTCAGCTTGAGGGTCCGAAAGCAGATATCGTAGAGCGCCTCGTTGTCTATGCAATACGACTCGTCCGTGTTCTCCACCAGCTGATGCACCGAGAGTGTGCAGTTGTAGGGCTCGACCACGGTGTCCGATACCTTCGGAAGGAGGCGAGAATAGACGCTGACGTGCAACGTATGGCATCCGCGGCCGCGAGTATCAGGCGCGCTCGCGTATCGCGCAACCGTGTACACACAAACGAGAAAGTACAAGCATTGTACGCCGGCAATGCGCGCGGTATTGTCCTATTAAGGACAAAAGGTCGGTTCCTGGCGGCCGCTTTGTCTCGCATCCATTGTACCTTATCCCGCGCGCATCGGGAAAGACTTTCGCGTTGCGGCGTAATACGCCACGCCGATGATTCCCGATGAAAATTCGAAACGTAACTCTCGACGTGAGATCCGATCTCGCATTGTTTCCGAAAGTCAATGGAGATCTTGCCCGTGAATATAGAGAACCCATTCAAATTATTTCTTCGAGAACCACGCTAGACACGATCATCCGTAGAATCGAGAGAGAAGTCGAGATTTTTCTGATTTAAAGTGAAACGAAGCGATTGAAAAATGAGCGAAATTCAAAGAGCGGATATACCTTCGGCGAAGGTACCACGCTGAAAGTCATCATGATCCTATCGGGGTATTCCTCGCGTATTTTGGAGATGAGCAGAGTGCCCATGCCGGCACCGGTGCCGCCGCCCAGCGAGTGCGTGAGCTGAAATCCCTGTAGGCAATCGCAGCTCTCGGCCTCTTTCCGTACGACGTCCAGGACGGAGTCGACGAGCTCGGCGCCCTCGGTGTAGTGGCCCTTGGCCCAGTTGTTGCCGGCGCCGCTCTGTCCGAACACGAAGTTGTCCGGCCGAAATATTTGACCGAACGGTCCCGAGCGAACCGCGTCCATCGTCCCGGGCTCCAAGTCGACCAGGATCGCACGCGGCACGTATTTACCGCCTGTTGCCTCGTTGTAGTAGACATTTATTCGCTCCAACTGCAGATCCGAGTCGCCGTGATACGTGCCCGTAGGATCAATCCCGTGCTCGTCCGAGATGACCTCCCAAAACTATAATTGTTGCAACATTGAAATGGAAATTTCTCGAGGAAGTCGATACTTGGACACAGTCGTTCTGATTACAGACAAAACGATATTTTCGTACGTATATAAAAATTTCGAGATTATATATGAATTTCGATCTCTGATCGATTTTTTTATCGTCTATTGGATAAGCAGTACATGTATACTTACTTGAAAACGCTCGAGTGACATTCATGTTAAGTGAAACATACCTTGGCTCCAATCTGATTGCCGCATTGGCCGGCCTGAAGATGCACAATTTCGCGCATGTTCGCTAGTTCAACTTCGACTTTGCAAATCCTTCCTCTTCGTCACGGTACGCAAAACCCGTGGGTGCAGCGAAACGACGAAATCAAAACTCTTCCTCGTCGTCGTCTGTTTCCGTTACCTTGGAAATGCGTAACGCGCACGGGTATTCCGGGGTGCGGGACGACGCGAGGATGCACCGGGAGATAAATTCGAGAGCGCGAAAGATCTCCGACGCGACGAGACTCGTAATAATTCCGGCGAAATCCCTAACCCTAAGAACCGTAACTCGGGTAATTTGGCTGAGTCAAACTCACGTTCCCATGGATACACGGCGAGAAGAGAGTATCTCCGCTTCTGTTTCGGGACAATTGAATGTAACGTTGATGAACAAAAGACTCCCGCCGGCGTATCTGCTCGCATTGTTCGTCGGCTTCACGGGTTGTCGAAAAGGAATTCGTACGTCCCAGTAGATTTTAAATTTTAACAATTCAAACAGAGAATACGCACATTTTAATAATTTAAATATATTTCGTAATTATAATATATTTAATAATTCAAATATAATTCGAATATGTTAATAAATCTTTTTAGAATTTTTTTTAAGAAGATTTTAATCGTCTTTATTAAAATCGCACAGTACATCGTTTTTAAATATTTATCTTTCTTTTATCATAAGATATTTAATACACTTTTACGACGGACTTTTATAACGGGAATACCCATCGACCGTTTATGTCTTATAAGAACATTTTGAGCTTCGTAAATTGAATTCCGCGTAATGCTACTTAGGTGAGTCGAGGGGGATCTAGACGAAGTCCGCGAAACTCTTGGTCGTGAAGGCTTTCGCTATCTCGTTAACCAGCTCCATGTACACGATAGGATTGACGTTCTGTGCGAGTTGGTGCAAGAGGAACCAATCGCCAAAATGGAATACTTGTACGACACGCTCGGCTTTAGATTTCTCGAGTCTGCGAACTGCGCCTCGCAGAAGATACACTCTCGCCCATGCTTGAGAGAAAACTACGATCCTACGTATGGAAGGATTATATCAATCGCGTGGATTTAACGATACTTATGATTTTTGATAGATCTATGACGTAAAGTTTTTTTTAATATGTATATAATAAAAAAATTCTAACGTGAAGCGCTGGGAAATTGAAAAGTCAAAAAACTAATGCTCGCGTAGAATAAGTTTTACGAATTATTCGCGTATATTTCTGACATCGTAATCAGAATTGCCGCGATATCCGTCGGGCACAAACTTACCTATAAATTACCGCCAGACAACCGACGCCCGCGAGAAATACTAGCCAGAACCAAAGCACGACGAAAATCTTCTCGTTCACCACGTTCAGCGGGAGCACGCACAAGGCGTCGTGCGTTTGCACGGAACCCGCGGGCCCGAAAGTGTGAAACGTACACTTGGTCACCTTCGGAAACAGTCGCGCCATAGGGTCGATCCTGTCGTGAGGATTTGTCTCCGCGATGAATCCGGTCACCAAGGGCCCGTATCGCCTAAACTGTCCCTCCAGAAATACATCCAACAGATATATCTGTCCTATCTATCGATGAAAGGTTTTATCGGGGGGTTTTCATTAACTTCGCGCTCTCTGTGACTTTTTTTTTTAATAATCGTAACTCAGCGAATATTGAACCTTAAGATGATCGTGTAAATTTGTCGATTTTTACACTTGCACGGAATTATAAAGAATGTAAAGTGGTATAAAATATTTTTATACGTTAAGGGCCCTCGAGTTGTATTTCCTCGCGATATATCGGACTCGTTTTCGAAGCAAAGTTTCGAACGTGTTTCGGGCTCATTATCGAATCCAGAAATCAATTATTCACGGTTATTTCCGCGCAATTTCCTCGCTTCTGACGTCATAATCCCCGGTTGGCCGATCGAGATCCCTTAAGTACCTCCGTAGAAACTCTTCCGTTTCTAAAACTGGCAGGGAATTATACTTACCGAATTTAGGAAGTTCAAGAGCTCGCACACGAAGAAACGCATGGCGTAGAAGTTGTGACCGTGCAGATTCGTCCTGGTGAAATACTCGACGAGCTGCTGCTTCCTCCCCGCGGTCCAAACGTCTTTCAGGAAGGGAGACGCGAGATCCCGCGAAAGGAGGCCTACGGTGTCTCTCTCCCAGATGCCCCATAACCCGCGCGGCACGTAAAAAGAGATGGCTTGTAAGCCGAGAACGAAGCAGACCTAACGAACATTGGCATTCTTATTTCCGATTTTCCTTAAATTGAACTCTATCTCTCTCTCTACTCATTTTGAACAGAAATAAACTTTCAACGGAGACAAAAAATATCGTGAATAAAATAAAGAAGATAAAAATGTTTCAAATTTAAACGAATATAAATACGCGGACAAATATCGCCGAAATTATTTTATTTTCTGCAAGGAGAAGATATTTATATTTGACTTAATATTTTTCTATTCGAGGACCTAAAATTCTCTTACAGGAAGAGTTTTTTTTCCCTGATGCGTTTCCTTCCGCGATATTCGCGATGCGAATCGCGCGATATAGAGCAACGCGGGATAACAGTCGGATCTGCGATCTCTATTTCCGTTTCTTCGCGCCGTCTTCCGTCTTTTCCGGACGTTTTCCTTTACATTCACGCGTTCACGTTTCAGATTTCATTCACGCTCGCGCAATACGTCTGCATGCGCGGGTGAGCCGAGAGCAACCTGACCATCGGAACGAAGTGCAGCCGTTATCATGCATCTCGCGTACGTGAACGCGCGAGTATGTGTGTGCATTCTATACGGAAACTTACGCGATCGACCAATTCCGTTGCACACACACGCGCGCGCGAATGCGTTCTCGCGCGTCCCCCGCATATCTCTCTCTCTCTCTCTCCCGTTCGCTTTCAATTTTTCAGAGTGCCCCATCGAAAAACAATTTAGGGATACCTTTGACGAATTCCGAGTCGATCTTTCCCCGACGAGTATTTCCCGAAGAAGTCTAACGGAAGTAGGAGTCTCTCGGAGAACTTTTATATCGAGCATAAAAATTCTTGAGCTTTTGGCCTTGAGGGGTGTGAGTCAATAAAGAAACTTGTCTCGGTCGAGTTCATATAACTTGATTTCAGCAAAGATTTGATTTGAGGCTCGCGGGGAAACGTAATTTATAAAAAATTTCATAACGAAGGCAAATATTTAAATCGCGGCGAATGCACGACGATTTTGATATCGATAATTTATCGAAGTATACATATATATTCCGTATATAGGTTAATAAATTTGTTTCCGTGTCCTGTCAACGGACTATTTCATCGAACATTTGTCCGTATCGGTTATCTCCTCATCCGTATCGTGAACGTTCTAAATTCAGCTGACCCATTGATAATATCGATGATGACGGGCTTCGTCATCCGGAAGGGCCTGTCCTACGCCAGCACTCGCTACACCCCGTCCAGGAATACCTTTCAGATGTCGTGATACCGTGAACGTGCTGTAGATCCAGCAATACGCGTTTACGGGATCTTTGTCTGCCAGCAAGATATACCAATTACGGTCAAACATTAATGATGATCAACTCTTGTCCGCGCAATAATTGAATATAATTAAACGCGGAAAGATATTTAGTATTTTACGGAATTTTAAATGCAAATTTATTACTGCGATTCGTTCTTTGCACGACTTCTAAGTAAAGTCATGCAAATGCCCGCACACTTGAGGCTGAAAAGGTTAACAACAATTCGTACCGACGGAAGTATCGGTCATGCAAGAAATCGGTTCGCCGATGTACTGCTTGGCAGTTACGAGGATCGTGCAAACGAGCAGCAGGAGAACGGTGACGCGCGAGTGCAGCCTGAAGACGACATTGTCGACACGAACGGATTCTTCCTGCAGGAGGCATTTAATAGGTGCGAAGAGGTCCAGCATGGTTATCGCGTGTTCTTTTGTCTCGAGCACCGAAACAAAGCACAATAGAGAAAATTCCAGTGCGCATTGCGAAAGAAAGCCTTCGTACCGTCCGCTCTAAATTCGTCAAGGAATTTATCGCGAAGGACAGGCTTCGCGCGCAAGTAACGTTTAAAATCTATGGACGCGAGGAAACGCGCCGTAAATGAAACGAAATCTAAATCGGATTACGCGTCACGGCGAAATTTCGCAAGACGGAAGAGTCGAAATTACGAACGACGCTAAAACGACGGGCGAGAAATTACTGTCGTGTAAATCATCGACGAGAGAATGGCGATGCCCAAAACTGCATCCGCCTAATTGGTCCGCACTTAACCAGGCGAGCAGACTCGTAAATCTTGAACGTAACGATCTCTCCCTCGCTCTGCAATTTTTGCTCTCGGCAGCACGGTCCTCTCGCTTTTAACTTTATCGCCGCACTGAATCTGAGATTTGTCAGAAGAGGTCCGGTATGTAAAGAAACTCTTTTTCCTCGACTCCAAGGATGCTCTTTATTAGTAAAAAATATAGTAATCATGATAATAATTATTATCGCAATTACATGTCGTAGTAAGATAATCGTTATACCGTCGATTAAAGATAACTGCGCTCGTTAATAATGCGCTTAATACCGCATCGCTCGGTCGGTGTGCGTGTCGTGTGAATGTGGACATCCGTGTGGATGTGTGTATCCGCTATTGAGATTGTCGCTAAACCTACATAAATGTTTCCCTATATACAAACAAACATCGTTCCTAGAGCGCGGCAGCCCCGCCGGGGGCGGCGGGCCAAGTTTCCGAGTCTGTTTCTTGTCCTAATTATAATAGCCCCCCTCCCCCCCCTGTGGAGAAGGGCCAACCAACGAGTATCGAATTAACGGGATCCCTTATCGCTGCGATAGCCGGCGTTCTTTATTTACTTTTGTTTTATTTTATTTTATTATTTCTCTGTCTCACCTAGCGTACCGGTTTATTTCTAAAAAGCGATCGGTTTTACAAACCTCCTTCTAACCTTTGCCTTATTATATACAAACTGTTTGCACTGTCGACGATCACATGCATCATAATAGCTGCATATTTTAGTAGGCACGCTCATTCGGTGTCATAGAGTCCAGACATCTTGCGAATCGGCGAATCATAACTCTTCTCACTTCCTATTTCTCCTCTCTTTTTCTTTCTCCAACGTGCACACTAGAGCGATTATATATACCTATATATATATATCGAATGTAATATACATATATATGTGTACGTGTATATATTATATTCGATACCGTCGCCGAACCTCAAGATGTTAAATCGACAAGGCGTGTCACGACCCGTCAGAAGCCACAATTACTAGATGTACTATCGATTTCCGTCGTTCCCGCCATTTCTGTTGTATTTTAAGTCAATTTAATTGTATCTTGCTCGCGACGAGTTTCTCTCGAGAGTTCACGAAGCAGGACAACTTTGAGCAACCGCTAAGGACTATATCCCGAAGTCGGAATCTACGACGATCGGCTCGCTGATTTGCATCCGTACGAGCGACAAAGGAAATGAGGATTCATGCCTACCCTCCGCGGATTTTCTAGCGATAGCAATATATTGCCGCCTGACAAATAAACCACAATAAATACAGTATAAAATATATATGATACAATACGACATAATTAATTAATTACAAAAAATATTTAATATATCATAATATAGAAATATTTAATTATTAATTATCTTAATATATTTTCAAAAAACAATAGTAATCATTTAAAACTTAATCTAACTTAATCTAATCTATCTCTTCTTTCCTCCTAACGTTTCGAACTCATTATTGTCGGACTTCGATGCTGATTATTGACGAGATTCTATAATTAGATTAGAGGAACGAGATAATAAAAATATAAAAATGCTTCGGCGCGTGTCGCTGAAGCTACCCACATCTCGCGGGTGTCTTGCTATCGCTAGAAACGAAGCTATCGCCGCTCGTACAATCAGCGACGGAAATAACCCGATCACCACGAATCTACGATCTTTCTCGCGAACGACATTATGGAGAACGATCGAGACGAGGGCTATGTATGAAGTTCTATATGTCTATGGCAGTGTGTGTAGAGAAGACGCGATGACAATACGACGAGTATAACGCGGCAGTGGTAAATACAGCTTCGGTTAGAACTTCGTCGTTGCTGTAAGAGGAGGATAATGTATGGACTATTAGTGTTCCGCAAAGAGTGTAAATAGAAGACCGACAGAACATGGGATCGGCATTGACAGACAGTATAGTAATACTTGAACACCGCGATAGAGTAGTAAAGATCCGGGAGTCAACCTCTCGCAATCAATGAGCAAACTCGACATTTATTAGACCCGAAAGCATCATATTGAGAGTATTATTTGTAATGTCGGGCCCGTCGTTTGGAGCAGCACGGAATAACACCTCTTTCACCTCGATGAATCTCGAGAAAGAGCATGCTTCTCGATCATTTCCTATCATTTCTCAAATAACACAGAGGTCTTAAACGCGAATGCACCAACGATCTCTCGACGGGTTAAATAATCCCTTGCCTCAGGGATTCGCTCTACTCATCTCTAGATTATAATCTTACCTATGATATAGTCGGAGAAAGAAAATTTATTTAACCGAAATTAACAACGTCGAGCAACGTTGATGCAGCCGGCTTAAAGACGTCCAAGCGACGTTTAAAAAATTAAAACACCGCGCAGACGCCTCTCTCCAGAAATACAGATTTCTTGTTCATACACCTATATGCATATACACAAATATGCATACGGGTATAAAGAAGCAATCTTAATTCCTCGAGAAACGATTATAAATTCAGCTCTTAGACCTCTGCATTCTCCGAGATCGTGCATATACTCGCAGAGGCACGATCGCGCCTCCTAATAGGGCACGTGTATGTCCCTGGAGCGCGATCGTCTTCTACAAAGTCTGCACATGGCGATGAAGCACGCCAGACCCAAGAGAATAGCGAGGCCGGCGCCTAAGCCGGCGCCAGCCCAGCCGGCAGGTCCGGCGAAACCGCCGCCGTTACCGCTGACAGGACCGCCGCACGTCTCCACTGACTCGTCATCCGGCTCGTAGAAGGTGCCATTCAGAATACCCGGCAAGGGCAAGATGCGACTGGGACAGTTCACCACGCCATTGCACACCAATCTTAACGGGATACAGCCTGCATCGCCGGGACACTGGAAGGCACAGTCCTCCAATTTGCCGGTGTTGAGGGCTCCGGATCCGTCTCTTGGTAAATGAAAGAGCTCGGTCCAGGCAATCTTGAAGGCCGCCCGGGCCGGCGCCATGGACCCCGTAAACTGTATAATCACGGCAGGCGATTCCTCGACGACGTCACCGTTCGGCGCCTGATGATCCATCGGCGGTGCTATGAGCGCCGCTGAAATAATTGGCATCTCTCTCACGTAGCTGACATTCTCGCCGCAGATACCGAGATACGGCTCGACGTTCCCCGGCAGGAAGATCTCGAGCTTGCCGTCCTCGCAGGAGCGCGACGCGAACTTGATCTTGTCGAAGTGCAGCCAGAGATCGCGCTCGCGGTTCACCCGTAATTCCCAGATACACTTGATGGATCTCGGCGGCGTGACGTATCCCAGCGCCTCGTAATGCGGAAACTCGATCTCGCCGTCGGTGGCAGGCGGCAGAAGCGCGGGTCCGCACAGGGGACTGTGCGCGAACTCGTATCTCGCCTCGAAGAGCGGCGCGGGCCACTTGAAGTAGCTCGCTGCTGCGTGCGCGCCGTCCACATGAAGCTTCAGATCCAATCTTTCGCCCCGAGAGACGATCCTGAGGACGGGCGGTCGCGATACTGGCGTCGAGGTCGTGGGCGCCGGAGTGCCGTTGTTGTTGGTCCGACAAAGGCAGTGACCCTTGATCCCATCCGGATTAGGCTCCCGGATTATCACCCGGTCCACCCGACTGTCCCAACAGTGGCCGCACTGGGCGTACGGGTGCTCCTTAAAGTTGATCGACTCTATCACCAGAATCACGCGCGCGAACAACCGTTTGTCCGTGATGAAGCTATAGGTGCAGGACAGATCGGCGGGCGGGTCTCCCGGTCGTTTGTAAACCAAGGTATTCAACGGCGATCGTAGACGACCCGAGCGCGTCTTCCACGAGGCGAAGACCTCGTCGCACTCGGTACCGGGCGTCGGCTCGCCGAATCTTGTCGCGTTGAAGAAATCGTAGTGGGCCCAGTAATAGAGCGAGCTGCCGGAATAACTGCCGGTCTTGCTTTCGAATCGCACGAACAGCGCGTTTGACGTCGAGACGAAATCGTGTTTCTCCATCGGTTTGCTGAAAGTGTCGCAGAAGGTCTTGATGATCCGGGCGTCGTCCGGCCAGTCGGCGTCGTAGAGCGTCAGACTCTCGCCGCAGTCGCCGTCGTAAGGCTGGATCGGCGACTCGATACGATTCACGCGGAAGCTAGGGAAATAGAGACGTGCGATTTCGCCGGGTCGACCGCGTAGCAGATACGTGCAGCTGGTGTGCGGCGGGTACCAGTGCGCGACCGAGAGAAAAATGCCCTCGTTACCGCTCACGAGAGACTCACTATTCAGCAGCCAGTCGCAGCTGCCGTTTTTCACGCCCGCGGTTTCCACGTGACCGGGCCAGTTGCCCACGTTGAAGTGAAATCCGGTGTTGAGCAACGGTCCGGCTGGCGACGACACGAACTCCACGTAAAGATCCTCGCTGGTGCCGATGATGCTGTACGGGAATTTGCCCATGCCGCAGAAGGTGCCGATCACCGGGCTGCTCTCGTTCTTACCGTCGTACACGCGTATGTAATCGTACGGGCAATGCTCCGAGCCGGAACTGATCGGCCGCATCGGGCACGTCATGATGTTCTCGCATCGCTGTCCGTCGATGTTGAACTCCTCGTTCTCGATGTAGAGCTTGATGAAGGGCAGCCGGGTGTTCAGGCGATACTTGCAGTGCAACGCGCGCGGATAGATGCCGGGATAAGCCGGGCTCTGCACGTAGCACGTCTGCAGTCGACAGTCCTTGAAGACGCGCTCGCAATAGCTGCCCGGCACGACCTCGCCGCGACGATTCGGATAGAGCTCCGGGTGCTGGCCGTATCTGAGATACACCTCGAACTGCGGTTCGGCGCGCGAGTCGAAGCTGAAGTACGTCTGATCGGTGAAGTTGTCCGCGTGGAAGATCACCCGCACGAAACTGGTCTCGCTGATGAAGGTCTGCGGCTGCTCGGACTCGCCGCAGTAGACCCCCGGGTCCTTGCGATTGCTCACCTCGGTCTTCGTGTTGCCGTCTATGATCTGGAACAGCGGCCGGGAAACGCGCGTTGGATGTATAACGTTTGGGACGATCGATGAACGTGAGGACGTCGTGTCGGGAATCGTTAATCCAGTTTAACGGCCAATATATCCAATCTCTTATGACAAAATTTTGTCATGCGAAAAAAAATGAGATTATGAGTAATAATCATTTACGTCTCCAAAAAATGTGATCAGTGAAACTTAATTATATTTAATCTATAATTAAAATTCTTTATATCGTATAATCGCGGGTTGAATGCAAAACAATCTTTTACGATCTTCTATATTTATGAGTTTACGCACGTCTGAAGTAATATAAGTCTATATAAAAATTAAGTGTACTGAAAATAATTAATAGTTATTTATATAAGAGATACGATAATTCTATATAATGATGCACAGGATTATTAGGAATCCGTCTGTTAGGAAGTAACTGATCTGCAAGTTTACACAAAGATAAGAACTTATGTACGGGGGAAATAGTTATTCAAACGGAAAATAATAGTTCGGAAAAGATACAATAGTCTCGCCACGCGTCCCGCTTCTCGAATCTTACGATCTCGTGCAGAGGGAAATGTACCCGAAGTGACTACTATTGACTTTACATCTTTTTTACTGGTGTAAATTTGAAAGTCGCGAGGGAAAATACAGGGGATAGTAGAGAGCACGATGAACGGAGAGGCAGAAAGAGAGAGAGAGAAAGGAGAGGAGAAGAGAGAGGTTTACAGCGTCACAAAGATCAATACCTGATACCGAAGTAACTGAGAGAGGTGGCAGCAGGACGAGTGCGCCCGCGCGCGCTCACTCGCTCGTGCGCTCGCTCGCTCGCTCAAAAGAGGAGCAAGCGGCGGGAAACGGGGAGAAAAGTGAGGGAATCACTTATCGCATTCGTCTCTTATACGGGAACGCTCTAATTCGCGACATTGATACGGCTGCGCTTGCCCCTCGTGTAATTCCCGCGTCCCGATGGACGAAACTAGATTTAGAAACTAGAAATGCGCTGTTGATTAACGCGATAACGAACCATTCTATTCTTCCAACGGTCACGGCGCAAACAGACTTTCGCGAATTATTACCTCGTCGATACGCCGCAAACGTGCGCTCGATTCGTCACGGAGCGTTACGGGGCTTATCGGAATGAGGGGTTCTCTGAGTCAGTACGTTATCCCAGAATTCCTATTTGAAACTATATTCGATCGCAGATTTCGATCAAACGTAGATTTGACTCGATTAATTTAAATTAGCTTAAGTTAATCTAATAAATTACGATAAAAGCTCGATAGTCCTGATATGGAGATAAAAGCTATCGTTGTGTTTAATATAGATCCTATATTTTTCCACCTCGCCGTAGGGGATTTCTCGAAAGTACGGCGAGTCTGGTTCGCCTAGGCGTAAAATAGACTCTGAATGCATCGTTGCGCGCGAGGCGAGGCGAATCCGATAATGATATATCAGAGGCGGTTTATATATACATCCGGGCGCGACTGCGTGGTTTTTTTTTTCCCCGCAAAAACGCGCAGCTTTACGAATATGAAATACGCGCATTCCCATCGTGTACAATGCGGGTTCGACTGTGCCGCGTATGCATTGGTCCGCGACGCGATGCGATTCAAAGAGATACGCGAGTATCAGCGGCATCCCTCTGTCCGTTTCCCTCGCCTCGTCCCGCCGCGCCGACCCGGCGCCGATATCCAACTCGAATCGAAAGAATAATCGAGGAACGCTATTGTCGAACCGAAATTAAATTCCAGCGCCCGATTAATTGGCCGGGATTCTCCCTATTCAATTAATAGGAGAGCGCGAAGCGAGGGGGTGGGGGTGGAGACTCGGCGAGATGGATTCGGCAGTGCCGTTTGGACGCGCGATCCCGGAATTAGGACCGCTGTCTCTCACCCCCTTTTCTCCTCCCCCTTCCCCTTGCTCTTCCTCCCGGAACGACGGCACACACAGGCACACAAAGCGCTCACCTGCAGATAACCGCCGCTGCAGGTGGTGGCGTTCTCCAGCACCCCGACCTTAAACTTCTTGAAGCGCACCCGCAGAATCCAGTCCCGGGGCGTTCCGCGAAAGGCACGGAAACGGTACCAGCACGAGAGGGGCTTACCCCAGTTCGCTGGGGTCACCGCCGGGCTCGACACATCTTCGTAAATGTCCACTGTCTTGTTGCAGTGGCCTCGGTCCGCTGAAATAGAGACGGTTAGGACGAGGAAGAAGCAAAGGGGGACCCATCCGGAGTGCCCTCTTCTTCATCTCGTTCACATTCTTTATATCTCAGTTAGTAATTATTAATTATGCTACTAGCCCATAGTAAATAACCAATATTATAGTTATAAGTAAATGTTATTAGTTATGTTAATAAGAATTAATAACCTTATTAATTAGCAATGGGAAATTTATTGGTAGTAAAATATACGTAATTAAAGCGGGCAGGATATCCGCAAATATTCCCGGAATGAGTAAAACTCAACTCCCCAGAAGAACAGGCGTTTTAATTAATTTCACGTAGCTTCGGTTCAACGAAAAATGGAGAAGATAAAGTTAAATGACCGACCCATCGCGATGTCCTCGCTAAGAAAATATCGATTTCGAAAAACCGAGTTGGCCCCCGGAGAATCTATTATATTAAATCTATTATTAAATCGCGAAAATACGGGACGTTCCGTTGCACGTTGTATTAGAACAACGGTATTTTTCGTTGACCCGGTTGGGTAATGGAGGGAACGGGATGAAGGAACGGGACACGCGGAAACCGATGGGGTACGGAGGAGAATGGCGGAGGGTAAGGAAACGCGCGCGCGACAACACACGCGACACAAGTTTCGGCCGTGTAATCGATATTCGACCCGCTTGCCAGATACCTCTTATAAAGCGGCAGCCTCGTGTTATGGCCGGGCCGCCTCTCGTTCGTAAATCACCTTTTCCACGCGGTATCAAAACCTCCCTCGGCGGGATTCGCGCCCGCACCGATATACCCGGGATAAGTAAATCTCTCTAATACGACGGTTAAGATCCGAGGCCGCCGCGTCTCGGCTGTTTACACCGATAATTCGGCCTGTTAGCCGCGTAACGGGGTTGCGATAATTGCTAGCACAGCTCCCGGGGATAAGTAGCTCCCGGGATGAGTCTTCATTAAACCGCACATCATCGGATTCATCGGGTGCGGACTGCCAGGATCGAAGTCTTTCGAGAGAGAGAGAGAAGGAGAGAGGGAAGAGGGATTGATACCGCATCCGTCGTAAACGAGATTTATCCGCCGATCGCAACGAAATTTTATCTGCTAGATTAAATTAGAAATTGAAAGTTGCGCCATTTCGCACGGTTTGACGTTACAGATAACAGAGAACGTGGAGTCGGGATACGATATATATTCGCGACACGAGGATAAACACGACATGAGAAAAGGCTTTTCTCATATTTTATCACCGCTTTCTTTTCTTTCATTATCCGGCTCGAATGTCTCGAAAGATGAGTCGCACGATTCTTATTGGATCGCTAAAACATAATATTGTAATTACTGATTAGACAGATGTCGTAAGTTTGCGGAAGAGCGCTCGGGAAACGATCGCGGTGTCGGATTGCATCCGCCGGCGAATAAATACAGAGATCGTTCTCGCGTGTCGCGCTGGCCTGGAAATTTGAACTCTCTCGCCGGAATTATACTCACCCCCTCGGTCCCCCGCGCCCCCAACCCCTCGGATTAGACTTACCTCTGCGAATGGCAGCGGGACTGGGGGTGGCCAGAAGCAGGAGGAATATGGCGAAAAATCCCCAGCCCCAGCTACCGAGGAGTACCGGCACAGGCATTCGAGGCATTCCCGGGACAAGTGCCGAGGCTGTCAAAATACCTCCGCTTTCTCTCCTCTTATCTCCATTTGCCTCTCCCGTCGAGAACTACCTGTGCACACGCGTATATAAAAAAAATACACGTAACAACACACGTATGCGTGTGCTCGTATATACGTATATAATATCGCTCACTGATCCGTCCTGCCGTGTGTGCATCGAAAAATTGAAAAAAATATTGAACGCCGCGCATCCGCAAAGTCCTCCGAAAAATAGTACGTATAATTTTGCGCGCCGAGAATACATCGTGCCCTTTTTCACGCCGCGAAATACCGAGGATCATCGAAGCGAAACGTATAATTTAATTCGAGCTTTTTTTTCCTAATCCAATAATGATTAATCTACCACAAAAATTTTTGTGATTCAGTCGCCGAAGAGAATAGCCGGAAAAATCGCTGGCTCGTGCCGAAAAAAATGTCCAATTTTGTCTTGCCCGCGATTACGTTGTTCCGCTAGCGCAATATCTCTACAGCGTGATCTACTTGATGGGATGCAGGCGCAAGTGCGGGTATCGCGTTATCGTTTCCCCAAAGGACAATAAGGGACGCCGCGCCGTATGGTTTGCCAGATGGGTCGAGCATATACCGGAAGGGCCTCGTTCGTACATCCACGTCGAGAGAGCGGGGGTGATAATTGGTTAAATCCGCGTTGACTTGGCTATCGACAACAGTAGGTACTTCACCTCCGGAATTTTCTCCCTCCGTTCCCTCCCTCTTCATTCACCGTCGCTTTCCTCCCCCGCTCCTCGCATTCTCGCGTCGCATTCATTGTTTCGTCGTTCTCTCGAGAATTCAATATTTTTTTTTCCCCGGGACACGCGACCTCCAGCCAACAATTCAGTCCGTTCGACACACGAGGATTTAAAGATTCAGGAGAACCTCCGGAACTTCGGACCGCGCGGAAGTCCGAGATTTCAAAATCGCGAACGGCCAAGGTCGCGAAAATGTTTTTTTTTTCCGGCCAACTCTCCGTCGGATCGTCCGTAGGATCGATGCACTCGCGGATTTTCAGATTCTGTCGGCGTGCGCGAATGGAATAAAGGCAGGCGCGTGCCGAAAATGTCGAATGAACCGAGCTCCGGAGCGGTTAGCGCATCAGCAATTTAGATCGTTCGTTGATTACGTGCGTGCATAAAGGATGCAGATTCGCGGGCGCGCATTTTGCAAAACAAGCAAAGAGACACGGGGTATAGGAGGACTGGATCGACGATTTCGCGGGAATCGTCGAGCGATCGTTTTTTGCCGATTTACCGACATTTTCGTCAACGACCGTGATTATTTCGCATTACCGAAAACGCGCATTTCCATGCGCGAGTTGCATACGCGATGAGGACGCGATTTCCGTAACGATGCGACGATTTGATCGCGACTGCATCGACGACAGTTCGGATTCAGCGATCGCTCTTTTTTTCTACATCACAATTAGTAGGAGACGAAGGAGAGGAAAATTTTACTTAATCAAAATACATTTATTTTATCAAAACGAAAGAATCTCAGGATCCAAATAGGAAGACAAATGCAATTTTTTAATATAATTGAGATAATTTTAACTATAAAAATCTAGAAATGAGAGAAATAATAGAAATTATTTTTTAGTGGAGAACTTATTGGGGTAATTTAACTATTATCGTTGACACTGGGGCATGCACGTTCGTCCACGCACCTTTACCATAACATTCTCATGCTCCCTGATTACTCCAATTTCTCCGACGATCCTCGGAGAGCCTATAGTTCTCGCTGCCGATCGGAATCACCGACGCGACATCCTCCACGCGGGTCCCCTCGAGTATGCCATCTTCTCTCTCATCAGGACAGGCGACTTTTCGAGCGAACCGTTTGCGTACCGGGATTTACATCATCGTCGTCCTTGACGTATCGACCACGACGTCGCCTGGCACAGTTTCTCCCGCGATTTTTAACCGCGCACTGACGCACATAAAGCTCCGAAGGACGCTTCGAGGAGGATGCTGCTCGGAATTGAATCTCGTGATGGACCACCACCGGCACGGCGGTGGTGGTTTTTAGTCCCGAACGAGCACTGCTTCCGCTGCTTCCAGCAGCGCGTAGATCATCAACGCGTCATGTCGCGGAGAGTGGAATTGAGACTCGGGGATAAAGAATGGAGAGATATATAAAGAGAAAAAAGAGAAAGAGAGAAGAGAGACAGATAAAGAGAGATAAAGAGAAATTACGAGGGGAAAGGAGAGACCGCGGGGGAGAAGAGGAGAGGGACGAGACGAGGGAACGAGAGGGCACAGTACGAGAAAGCACTCCAACGTGCCAGTTGGAAAGCCAGGCTGCGAGTCGACTGCTGGCACGAAAACTCGGAACGTGCGGCTGGCTTAACCGCCGTCCGCCGATCGGAGCTGCGGCGGGTCGAAGCTTGCGCAAGCTCTCTGGCGTTCTCTTTCCCGCTGTCTTTCTCCCACGACGTCGGCATGGCGGAACGCTCTCTCCCGTTCTCTACCCTCCACCCGTTCTCTCTCTCTCTCTCTCCGTTCCCTCTGATGTGTGCCCCGTTTCGCAGTTCCGCTCCCCTTCCGTTTACGATGACTTTCATTGAACTGCTCGCTGTCCCCCCTCGTTATTCCTCCACGCTGTCCCTCCACGCTTGGCCCCCCCCTCCACCCTTCTCGCATCCCCTCGAGTCGCCCTGCGATGACCTATTGCACCTATTGCCGTTGGCCCTCCGTCCTGTCGCGCTTATCCCCGACCCTTCTTCTACCTCTCGAGGCTTCTGTTTGTCGCCCCGTTTTTTCTCATCTTACCGCCTACGGCCGTCTTCTTATGCCCTCTCACGCGGGCCGGGGGCAATCGATAGGCATGTTAACGCGCGTAGCGTGCTTATCGCGCGAATTTAGCGCTTCCGCTCCGTGAACGCGCACGCGAGAGCACACGAGAGCCGCTATTAAAAATAAAAGCCGTCGCATCGCCGCCGCCGCCGCCGCTGCCACGACGCTGCGACGCGTCGCAATTCACACCTGACGTATCGATTTACGACGAGCGCGCCGGTTATCCTGGTGCGCGCGCGAGTTCAGCCGAACGTTAAGGGGGATGGGAGGCCGTTTCTCCGTTTAGCTCGCGTTTACCCAACTGTCCGAATCCACGTGCGACCTCGACGAATTCGCAGGCTGCGCGTGTCCTCCCCCGTGCGAATAAATCGCAACCGCACGTCCTTCCCTCCGATACGTTGAAATTCGGCAAGCCCCCAACGGCGAAGTTACCTCTCTCCGTCTTCGAGACCCTTTTATCTCGCTCCGGCAAGGTCGTTCTCGAGAGAGCCACGAACACCGCGTGCGCCGGCAATCCTACATTAATCAGCGTCGAAATAAACTTAAGATATAGCACGGGGGTAGCTGCCATAACTTAAACCGTATTTATGGCCCCGCGCCGTTGTGGTCCGGGAGGTACACGGATGCGATCCCGTGGCCGCGCGCGCTAACGTGCTTCACGCACCGTAATTCGGCCGATACTGCTAAGTCTAGCGGCGAGCGAGGGATTATCGAGCCGCATTATATTGTACTCGGGGAACGTATAATAAGCCGCGGGTATAAAGGAAGGTAATTAAGGCCGCGTCCGGGCATAACGCACGAAAAACTGATAATGGAGCATGGAGCGCCTCCGGTCTCGCGGATGAAGCTAAAAGGGAACAATAAGCCCCACGATAATCTGTCCGAAAATCGGAAAGGCCCTTCCCCTTCCTCCCCTTACAGAGACGTTTGTAGATTGTTACAATCTGATAAAGTCCGTTAATTGATACCTTCGGATAATTGAAATTATATGGAATACTTTTCCGATGATAAAAGAGTAATCATTTGTCTCTTCGTGGTTTCCTGATGACTATTAAATGAACGCTCGTTAATGTAATATATAATTTTATGGCAATTATTTACTCGATTATATATATTGGAAATTTATTACGACGTGCCATTTACGCGGTGTCCTCACTTTCCCCACTTGTACGAATATCTCCATCATTAATTTGTGAAATAAAATCAGTAGATGTACCATAATGATTATATTTATTCCAGCTCGTTATGCGGCACTCCACGGATGAGGTGTTTAAAGCAAGCTTTAAAGACTAGTATCGAGTGGCACATTCACGTCACTCAAAGACTCGAGATCTCGCGCAGCGTTGTAGATCTGTCTGTTACAACAGCGTAACGGATAATGGTCCGACTCAATCGCCAGTGCTCCGAATTATTGACGGAGAATATCGCCATCGGAGAAGGACTCGCTCGCGCGGGCTACGAAGCGAACGGATTTTCGATTTTCCAATGTTATAGTTTCGCGTTCATTTAAACATATGACAATATTTCTTGCGTAGTTTATAATCGGACACTTTAGCTGAAATGCACAAGAAAAGATGAGCAAGCATGAAGCATTGTTAAAAAAATGAGATACATCTCGCCGGAGAGAGAATCGTCTTGCCTCTCGCGTCGCTGGAGAAAGACTCGCGTTCTCGTTAATCTAAGCTGTCTAACGATATTCCAGCTTCGTTTACACCGTCGGTATACTTTTACCGAAACCCTGCCCGACTTTTCCGACAGCCGCGGAATAATTACGGGGCAATTTGTTTGCGGCGGGGAAACAGAGACGCCTCGTCGTTGGGCTCCGCCGCAAACCGGCTGTATAATTAAGGCCCGATGCCTCGGCGCAGCGTCGTCGTCTCCGTCCGACAACACGAGCGGGGGCAAGGCGGGCGTCATTTACGGGTTGATTAATTGCGTACCAGCCCGCCGCGATCGCATCCAGCCGCAATCAGTGGGAGCTGTCTGCCGGGAAGAAAGCGAATTGAGCTGAGACGGCGGCGCGGGCGTGAAACGGAATGATCCCAGATCCCGGGAAGTTCCGATAACCCGTTCTCCATGGTCCGCGGACTAAGGAAATAAAGAATCAAAATCAGGAGAATCTCGCGTGGAAATCGGACTCGATATCTCACCACGGGAATCCATCGAGTTTCGACGAGCGAAGCTTCTCTCTCTCTCTCTCTCTGTCTCTATAGGAAATTTCTCTCGTGAAATTTAATTAAAGCTAACGAGTAATTATGAATGCAACGAACGCACCGGTAAATGGCCGGTTAAGAGGACTATCACTGGATAATTCAAACCTTTTTGCTAGACAGAGACATAATTTTTGTCGGCTATCTCTCTCATCATTCCCTTCTATTTTGCGTTTATTAAACTTAACGAGCTTATCGGTATATAAAGCCCGATAATGAATCTGCCCGAGATATGCTCCGGAGTAAGATCAATAATTTGCGAACATACACCGAACGACGTAAACACGGCCCCCTTTGTTACCAATATATATCGGCCTATATAAGACGCGGAGCATACCAGATAAATTTCCCTTTGTCTCTCTCGCTCGCCCTTTTCTTTCTTTTTCATTATATAGAATCTTTGGTCGATACGAAATCGATTTTCCTTGAATGTCAAAAGTTAACCGCCGATGATGAACTTAGCCCCGACGGGGAAAATTGTTACTTCAATTGAATCAGAAAGTTTGAGATTTAATTATACGGGGACGCGATTACCTCTCTCGTCGATATTTTTACCGAGAAGAAAAAAATCTACTCCAAATTGACTAAAGCAACTACGGTTAACAGGGACGTCGAGTTTACACGGAGGGGCGAGGGAGAGGGGGATATAAAAAGGATGTTTTTATTAGAATAGACCAGCCTCGAGCTTCTATTAAAAACCAGCGATCCGATCGATTCCGTTCGACCTCGCCGACGATGCTAATTGTATAAGCAGCAGCGGCAGCGGCGACGGCGACGGCGGCAACAGCAGCATCTCGCGCGGCGGGAGAGATGCCGTGTCCGAGATATTAATTAGCACGGAGATACCGGATGTATATGCACACGGACGGGCGATACATATCTACCCAGGGGCTCTGGCGCGTCTCTGTCTGGCTACACCTGAAAAGCCATGCCTAAACCTACCCGCCGACGACGCTGAGAAGGTCTCAGCAACGCGATATATTGATTACGCCGTAGGGAAAGAGAACGAGAGAGCGAGAGAGAGAAGGAGAATATGTCGGAGTAGAACCAGAGTAACGCGGGGCGCGCCAAGCACGTCGGAGTAGAACAGCAGAATTCGTCGAGGTGCGCCGGGATATACGCCGAAATATGCGAATATATCACCCACCCCCTCCCCCCCCCTCCCCCTTATCGATCGCGCATAATCGTGGAGTTCGGAGGCAACAGCGTGGTCGGGGGCCGCTCCTTCGCGAAAATCCGAGAGAATTGAATTCAGATTAATCTGCAAATACTTATATGCGCGACGCGATCCCGTATATACGCGGCGGTATATCTTTGTCGAGCACTTGGGCGGCTAAACGGGGAGCACGATAATGGAACCGAGGAGCGCTGACCGATTCATCAGATTCATCGATCCCCAGAGAGAGAGAGAGCGAGAGTCGGTCTAATCGGGTTGTTAAAAAGATCACTGCTCTATTAAACGAATTAAATGAGATAGAGCTCGTCGACCGGGACGCGCGTATCTATGCCACTTGACGAAGTGGTGGACGTCGGACGAGGCACTTTCTGGTGTTCCATCCTGACCACAGTTTCGGCCGACGCAGCGCGAACACGGACGGGCTTGTTTGCGGCGGCGGGCAGGCTTGTGTTCCCTGGTTAGGTTCGATAATCAGGATGCGGGTAATCAGCCGTCTGCGCGAGAAGTGCGCGAATTGATCTTCGTTCTTCCCCCGGCCGACGCGCCGGTCTATATATAACATCCTTTTTTCAACACCCGACGGAAAATATAACGTAGCGGCTTCGATTAATCTCGTTAATTGAGCAGCCCATTTTGCATATATCAATATTATCGCATTGCCTCCATTCTTTCTTCCTAAAAAAAAAAGATGAAGACAGTTTAATTTCTATAATCGCGATAGCGTTACCGCGCGCTTCCAGAAAATCCAAGGGTACCCGTCGTCCTTCGGGGCGACATCAGGAACACGGAAAAGTACGCTTCGCTGATCAGCGCGACGACGCGACCGAGCTTGGCCGCGCGTAATCTCGTGAAAACTGGTACATCGGACTCGGTGCTCCTTCCGAGGCGTATAATTGCATTAAGCATCTATCTGATCGCCGCGCGGCGGCGGCGTGTATCCCATCTGGAGAGCGGCAGGATTTATGCACGACAAACCAAACCAACCCCCTCGGCTCGCCCGGTCTGGTTGCGCGGAAGAAGGGCGACGGGGGGTGCGGTAGCGCCGGCACGAAAGACGGTGGCGGAGCGCGCGCGTGAGACCCCGCGGGCTGCATTGGATATAATAAATTTCCACTATCGCGAGTTTGCCAACTAATCGGCCGCTTTTACCATTTAATTAAGGCTACCCGCCCGGCTCATCTATTGTCCGTGTCGCGTCAGCTCGGCGTGGCGCGCGCGCGCGCTTAATTACGCCCGCTGAAAATCAAGAGAAATTTCTCGCGCCCCGAATTCACCTGGGGCCTGGTGGCCTGATATATAAGCACAGGAAGAAACACAAGAAAAATTGTTTGAATCTCGTCCCCCGAATGCGTTCTTTCGTCGAATCTCGTTAGCTCTAAACTGTATATTGTCGAAGCTTTTTAATAAGAATGCTTGTACAACTCGAACGCGATGTATAACTCGGATGTAATTTATAAGAACAAAATTTCAGGGGAAGAGAAATAATAAAGTTTGAACCTTCTGCTTGCAATATATTATATATACTTAGCGCATACAACAATATGAAATATATAAATACAAAGCAAAACACAATACAAAATCTATAAATACCAAAACAAGCGCAGCTTTTTATTCAGCGTTGAAAAAATGTCTAAGAAACATCGTCGTTACTACAACGAAAATTGCGTTCCCCAATGAGTGCAGACGAAAAGTGACTTATTATTACAATAAAGTATATATCAATTGGGCGTATCAAAGCTTTATACACGAAGGAAAACATTTATATCTAGCGTTAAATGGTAATTAAATTTTGAATAAAAATTTTCAACGAGCATTGTGAGTAAATTTCTCGCAGAATTTTCATGAGCTTTGATAGATTTCTAATGAGATTGTAGTGTAAAGATATCAATCACGCGTCTAATATAAAAGAGGCATATTTCATCCTTTACGTAAATATAATTTAATAAGAGACATAAAATAACGTTACATATTCTTCGACCAACATTTCATTACTGTTTTCTTATGTTTAATTTTAATTATCTCTGACCTATTAATAAAACTAATGTTAATTAATTGCTATTAATGTTAATTGATATTATTAATTATTAATAATAAAAATTAATATTATCAATTAAATAATGCAACTATTAAAATATTTTAATATATAATATTAATATTAACGGTTAATATTATTATTTTTGACTTAACACAAATGCGTATTTTTATAGCTAAAATCTATTAACGTATGCAATATATTAATTATACAGAAAATATTATACAAAAGCCTATTTTTTTCCATGACTCGCATTTTTGTTGCAATAAAGTTATCTTTATAATGTTGATATTCACTTGCTCATATTGTTGATTTGCTAGAGAGTTGGTTCATTTCTCACTCCTTTGCAATTTAATTTGGTTATCTCGGCGGTGAAATTATGCAACTTATATGCGTTTACGATGGGATCGATGTGTGCGTCTGGGCTGTCCGGGGACAGTAAAATGAACGCGTATCCACCTCCACCATTATTTGCAAGCTTCCCCGCAAATGAAATTGACAAAAGCGGCGTAATAACATTACAAATAACGTCTAGGTTTGGATGCGACATGCCTAATGCACGTAGCAATTCTTGGTTCATGCGGATAAGTTTCTGCAAAGTATACGTTAAGAGATGAATAAAGTTTTCAGCTTATAATTATGTACGGCATTGTCTAAGAGATAGCACAATATATAGATAATATCGAAGTTTGCAGAATAAAGTTTACCGCTAATTGTACGTAGCCGTCCTTCAGGTAATCTAGTTTTTGAACTTTTAACAGATCTCTCTGACCTATCATTAGCTCCGTGTCGTCTAACGTAACTTTAATCTTGTTCACTACATTGTCGATGTTACTCTGGATGGACTTGATGAACGGAAACGATTGCTTCATACTCTCCATTTGTTTGTTTTGCTCGGATATAAGTTTATGGACATTCGAGTAAACCAGCGCGATCTTCATGCCCGGAATTCCTTTACCAATTCTTTCAATATTATAATACCGCAAACGTTCATTCGTCGGCCATGCGTTCTCGAATACATATATCGAACCGTACACGGATATGACGGAGTCGATCAGTCTAGTCGGGGACTTGAATATAATGCGTTCACACTTTTGAACGTAATAACGAATTCTTGACAAATCGCGTTGGTTAAAAACATCTTTCCGAAACAACCAACGATAAAAGCACGCCGCGAGGCATGTCGCGAATGATGCGGAGCCACCCAGGCCCCCTCCAATCGGCAATTTCGTCGATATTTTCACGCTCCAGGATGATTGTGTATAAACCCATATTTGATCACCACGGGAGACAAGAATGAGAAGTAAAAAGAACGCTTGTAAGCTTAACAGGTGCGCGCGATCGTTGCAGTCGTAATTATCACTACGTCCGAATACCTCCCGTGATAATTGGTCAACAAAATTTCTTACGAGGTTACGCAAGTTAGCCTCAGTGAGTTGATTGTTACACCCCAGCTCAAAAAAGCTCTCCGTTGCGCTTAAAGGTATCCGCGCATATAACCGGATACTCGTGAAATTTATTTCTATGTGACCTTCATTTTGAGCTTTTGGAGTTAAAGAGAATATGAGTTTGGTACGTTGGTCTAAGCTGGCTGCTATGCACAGTTTGTTATATCTCATAGGATCTCCGCTTAAGAACACCCTGCCCGGTGCGGATATGGTAAACTTGTACATGCTTCGCGCGAAAAAAAAACTTTCCAGTATCCAGAAAATTGTCCGAATGTGATAGATTATGGAAAATTGGATCGCGCGTCAGATTGCGCGTCTCTCTCGAAGATGATCAGAATGAGGATATCGGCCACAAATAATATTTATCACTCTTTCGTGGTTGACTGTGGCAGAGGTAACTCGTCACCAATTCGTTATCGCGCTCCTCTGTCCACAAAGGAAATTTAATAAGATTCAACAGTTGGTTTCTCAACTTTTCCCATTTTCCTGTCGATGTTAGCGAGACAGCGTAAATTTTCTTCACTTCTTTCTATACGCACGACCCTAGATTACATACTTTGCGGTTATTGAAACTCACGAAGTTTTCGTTAATGTCGTCGTGAGAAGACATTAGGACGTATACATAATTTAAATCTCACACTATTTTATATATAATTCGAGAGTGATATATTACTTACGATGTAAAACAACAAAGGCTTTCCTTAAAACAAATCCACGACAACGATTAAAGTTTAGCAATTAGAAATTTAGTAACTGCCAAATTGATTTGTCACCTTTGATATGTTGCAGACAATATTTTTCAGAGTGATGGCTAAAGGAACGTGGATAATAACGACTTCTTTCTCAGCATCAGTTTAACGGACTATGAAAATGACACGCGCGGAACATACATAAACATAAACAATATAAACATAAACACAATTTCTGACATTGTTAGGCTTGTCTATCAAGAAGCGACAGTTAAGTTAAATGTCATTGAATAAATATAACAATTAATATACTAATTTATAATAAATATAATAATACACTAAATAATTCACAATGTAATATAATGATATTAAACACATATGACATTTTGTTCTGTTAACAGTAAAGAATATCGTTTTTTACTTTTGTTACTATCTAAAATGTATAAAACATATCCACCGGTATTTTGTCTTTGAATACTACTACTATATCGAGGAAGCAACTAATAACAACAACATACCGCGAGCTATCCAAATCTTCGCCGATCGCCAATTCCGTCGACATTTTTACGTTAAAAAATAATTTCATACTAATGTTTTTATCACGTGATAAGAATGAGGAGCGAAAAGGACACTTGTTAGTAGGTCAACTGGTGTGCGCGATTGCTGGGTTCGTATATACTGCTGTATTCCTTTAACGAGTTGATAGGTATAATCTCTTTATTGTCTCACACAATTCAATACCAATGTACGCGTAATTAGCATTATCGTCATAGAAATGCATGGAAAATTTCAGGTAGCGAAGTGAATGCAAGTGTGGTGCGCACATCTATAAGCTGGCTGCAAGTTTTGTTAAACATCAACATGAATTCTCCGTGTAAGAACACTGGTACCGATATCCCAAGTAGCACAGCAAGTCACAATAAAGTCAAAATGATGTCAAAATGACTGCAAAATGACGATTTTTGATCATTTTACCATCATCTTACCATCATTTTGACGTCATTTTGATTTTATTGTGACTTGCTGTGCTACTTGGGATGTTAAATTTATACTTGCTTTTCACAAAAAAAAATTCTAGTATTTAGAAAACTAGGGTAATGACGAGTGATAGATGGTAGGAAATCGGATTTTGTGTCAGATTACATGTCACTTTGTGAATGTACGGAATCGATAGCCCGCGGATTATTATATTTATCATGTTAAAGAAATTAAAAACGCTGATAAATAATGCCGACTGCCGACAAAAATAACTCGTCACCAACTTATTATCGATCCTCTATTTATATGTGAAGGAGATCTAGTGAGATTCGATAGTTCTCGACTTCTCCGAATTTTCTGGTTCTTTTAGCGAGACAGCCTGAGTTTTTTTTATTTTTTTTATGCTTGAATTGTACATATATTTTTTATTATTGAAGCTCTTTATTGAAATCTATATGAATGTATATACATCTGAGTATGTATGACATATTACTTGTAATAGCAAGGGCTTGAAACAGATCGGAGACGACGACTAATTTAGCAATTCTAATTTAGCAATTAGAGATTCAGCAACAGTCAGATTAATCTGTCACCTGTAAAATACGACGTACTGCTAATATCTTGCCAGAGTTTAAAGGAACATGGAAAATAATGATCTTTTTTCATAGTATCAAAACATAGCAAACAATATTAAGATATATAACACACGTAGAACATTCATAAAGATAATTATAAGCTCTTAACTTACGATCGAGACATCGATGTATTATAAAACAAGTGATTTATAAAACAAGAACTTTTCTGTACTTCATTAAGAGTAGCAAAAATATACAAAGTATAAATAATTAAAGTAGGATTTGAAGATCTACCAAGAAGGATTTGAAGATCTCATGAAAGAAATATCGATAGCCCGTAACATCGATAGCTCGCCGTATTTAAAAGCAAACCTCGTGTGTCGCACATGCGTGTGACGTCGACGGGATTGTGGCATTTAAAAATGGCGTAACAGATCCGGCTGAGAAAGCTGAGGTTAGGATAATAAAACGAAGTGTCTTTTTGTATATGAATTATGTCCGTACTTAGCGCGAGAATGAGGCGATTGTTTAAGACGAGCGGGTTCACCCTGCGGACTTACGCAGAATTCTGCCGCGCGATGTGGCTGAGGGGCATGAAGAGCGCCGCGAAGCAGAGCTATACGAAAACCGTGCTGCTACCGCAGACCAATTTCCCGGCGCGACTCAGCGGCAGCAAACGGGTGGAGATGGACAGTTATTTGCTAGAGGTGGATTTTTCGTCTATCTACCTTTTTTTTCCACTCCAAATTAGAACCTCTGTCCTGCGACAGAAGATCGCTAAATGTTTGCATGTCTGCAGTGGCTCCCTGTGTTTTTAAATAGAATTTTGTATCTAGCGTTGCTCGCAATTTAAATAACGTCACCGTGTAAATTCTGCAGTTATGATTTAACTGTACAAAACAATTCAAGCATAATTTTGCATTTTGCGTTAAGAATATAATTAAGCTTTTTGTAGCATAATTTTCATGCTATAATCTTTTGGCATTTTTATGACAGAAATGTGGCTTCTTGGAATTGTACAACTGGCAGAGGAAGAATCTTGAGGGGCCGGACTTTATTTTGCACGACGGACCGCCGTATGCAAACGGAGAGCCGCACATGGGTCATGTTATTAACAAGGTTTTTATTAATAAAGAATTTTAGGTGGTACATTCTTTTTTGTTACACCGATATTTAGAAATTATTTTTATTCACTTAGGTCCTTAAGGATATTACACTGAGAAGCAAGATTATAACAGGCAGAAGGGTGCATTACGTCCCAGGTTGGGATTGTCATGGCTTACCAATTGAACAGAAAGTGCTTAGTGACATAAAAGACGACAGTCCCTTAGAGATTCGCCGCAGAGGTATGTCGAAACATAAACGTCGCAAGACGTCGTATTTCCTGTTGCTTTAAAATTTGCTATATCGCAGCTAGAAGATATGCAAGCGACGCTATAGCGAAGCAACGACAAGCTTTTACGTCGTGGGGCGTTGTGGCTGACTGGAACGAATCGGGATGTTATTTCACGAATCATACCTCGTACGTGAAGAACCAGATGCAACAGTTTATAAATCTGTACGACAAGGGGCTCGTGTTCAGAGCCTTCAAGCCAGTGCACTGGTCACCGTCCTCCAGGTACAAATTAGGAATATCCGTAGATCCATTCTAAAAAGATTCCTTCAGTCTTTAAATGTTTTTTCTTTCTGATAATCGTAGAACGGCGTTAGCAGAATCAGAATTGGAATACGAGTCTCACGTGAGCAAGAGCGTTATTGTTCGCATGCGACTTGACACACATGCATTAGCCTCGAGATTAAAGAACTTTGAAAATAAACCACTTTACGCTCTTATTTGGACTACTACTCCATGGTCATTGCTGGCTAATCAAGCTATAGCTTTCTCCAGTGACATTGTATACTGCATTGTGGAAGACAATTCGAAAAATCTGTATATTCTTGCACAAGAGTGCTTACCATATATTGAGCAGAAGCTTGGTCTATTAAAATTAATTACAACTATTACGGGTAATATTTGGCTACATTCGAACACTTTATCTTCATAAATATGTAGCGACTGTGTAATAAATGAAAGATGATTTATTAACAGGGCAGGACTTAAGCGAAGCCAAATATCTTCATCCCATTACAAAACAACGTTTGCCATTCTTACCTGGACAACACGTTACAACCAGTGTCGGTACTGGATTAGTTCACACAGCACCCGCACACGGTCCCGAGGACTTTCTCATTGCAATTGAGAATAATATACCAGTGGTAAGGCATCTTTCATCGGTGACAATGTAATTTATATTCTAATCAGTCGTATTATAACGATTTTAACGGGTCAATCCGCGTCGTTGTTTTAGTTATCTTTGATAGACGAAGAAGGATGTTTCACCAAAGAAGCGGGCGACGAGTTCTCCGGCTTAGATGTCCTAAACGATGGCGCTAATAAGATCTTGCAGCATATCGGTGAAGACGTGTTGCATGCTGACACGATTACGCACAGCTATCCGTACGATTGGCGAACCAAGAAGCCCGTGATTATCCGCGCGAGTCACCAATGGTTCATAGACATAAGGTCTATCAAGGAGAAGGCGATTGTAAGTTTGCCGGGTCTTTCTGAAAACAAGCATGTTACTACGAATTCATCACTCGTGTGCTTATGTCTTTTTTACGCAAGGACAGCATCGCGAATATAAGGATATACCCGGAGCAAAATCAGGCGTCGTATTTGAACGCGTTGATCGCACAAGTTAAGCAACGACCCTATTGGTGTATTTCTCGACAACGGTCCTGGGGAACGCCGATACCAGTGTTGCACAATAAACGAACCGGTGATACGTATACGAGCAGGTGATTGCTGATTGGCAATACAATTGATTGAAGTTTTGCGATATGGGAACAGGATTGCTTACAGGATACTTTTGTATTGCAGAAAATGGGTCGAGAGACTGTGCAGACTGATGGAGCGACACGGTACCGACTACTGGTGGGAGCTATCGACCGAAAAATTAATTGGTCGCGAGCTTCGGCAAGAATTGAATGACGATATACAAGATTTGGAGAGGGGAACCGTATGTACAAAACTAATTATCTCTTTTAGGCTGCCGTCCACTTGACGCTACAAATGCTTTGGAGCGTTCTTCTCCTTCTTTCTTCATTGAAAGAAAAGAGAAGAGGAATGCTTCGAAGCATTTGTAGCGTCAAGTGGACCGCAGCCTTAATGGAATTTAGAATGTCAGTAATGCATGACTGCATGATTACATTTCTTGAAGGATATCATGGATATCTGGTTGGATAGCGGTCTCTCGTGGTCGGCCGTTTTGCCGGAACATAAAGCAGATTTGTATTTAGAAGGAATGGATCAATTTCGCGGTTGGTTTCAGTCATCATTACTAACATCCATTGCTCTTCAAGATCGTTCTCCCTACAGGTAGCTCATGCAACGTGAAATTAAATATCGGCTCTCATATATACTTATATATTCATATTGTTCTTTTCAAAGCGCGCTATTCGTGCACGGATTTGCTGTGGACGATAAAGCCTCGAAAATGTCGAAATCAGTTGGGAACGTCGTAAATCCAGAGATAATTATCAAAGGTGGAGAAAATTTGAGTAAAGATCCGGCGTATGGCATCGATACTCTAAGGTCAGTTAAAAATATTCACTGATTTGATAGCGATCGTCAAAAATAAAATATGTTGAGTTAATAAAAAAAATTTTTTTATAGATGGTGGGTGGCTAGTCACGGATGCCAACACAGTCAGGTTCCGGTCACGACCGCGTTGTTGCGCGAGAGTCATGAAACTGTACAAAAATTGCGCTTAGTCTTACGATTCCTGTTAGGCGTTTTACATTCGTACAGCGAAGGAATCACAGTCGAACCGGAATATCTCTATCTTGACAAGTATATGCTACACGCTCTGCATGAATATAATAAAAAGGTAAGGTTGTAAGCTATATTTAAGAAGTATTCACGTTATTCATGATATCGATCCTCTGTCTTACAGATTCAAAACTTGTATGACAATTATTTGTATCATCACGCGTGTAAATTGGTAACGAATTTTCTGGCGAACACCGTGTCGCCGGTATACTGTCACTTGATTAAAGACAGACTTTACTGCGACGAAGCAGCATCCCCGACGCGTCTGGCCGCGGTAGAGGTGACGCGCGCAACCCTGACCGTATTTGCAAGGTCCATTGCGCCGATCGTGCCACATTTAGCAGAAGAAGTGTGGCTGTACCATCCTGAAAACTTGGGTAAGCGACTTAACAAAAAAGCGTTTTCCACATTGTATTACCGTTCGCATATTATTTACAGCGTCAGTGCCATTGTATCATACTGAATATAAAGTATCGGAAACTTGGCATCGACCAGAAATTGCTAGACACGTAGAAACAGCTTTAAACTTGAGAAGCAAGGTGAACATATTGGCTGATCGTAACACGTGGGAATTGTCGGCCACCTTAACAGCTTCAAAGGATGACTATGAATCGCTCTCGGTTAGGAACTTTCTATAAATCATAAATTATATTAGTCTCCGAGTCGCAATAATAATGATCAAACGTGACTACTATAAATCGTATCTGCTTATTCTTGCAGATTCTCCAAAAAGATCGAGAATCCTCTACGTCAGAATTATGCGACATTTTGCAACTGTCGTCAATTACATTGATAGAATCACCCACGGAAACCGAGACGCAGGTTGAGTTACATAATATTGAAAAAATACTCTGTCAAAGGTGCAGGAGACATCCTGAATTAGATAAAAACGGTCTCTGTGGACGTTGCGTTAAGGTACTCGACGTGGCGAATGTATCATCGATATCCGTGTAAGCGTAGTGGTCGGCTATTTCTTAACTATCGCCCATTTTGCTAAATAAACAAATATAAAAGCGTATGTCTTTTTTTTTCGAAAATTAAATTACTTTTAATGAATCCCGATACCTACGACAGAGAGATTACTGATATTCTTTTACATTCAATACAACGATAATAAAAGAAGACACGACGGAATTTAATCACAGTGCTATTGTTGCTTTGTCGTTAAATCGTACATGTGATTTATATTCAAAGCATTGAGAAAATGCGTTAGATGCGGCTGGTACCCGCTGGTGGCCAACTTGTGCGCGACGTGTGCCATATATGTCCGCCACTCGCAGAACGACTGGTACATTTGCTCCAAGTTCTTGTAATTCGGATGGCTGTACCGACCCGCGCTGCCGACGGTCCAAGCTTGCGATCTCAAGCGATTGTGAAACTTCAATATGATTTTAAAAATGTTAATCAAGCAGACGCGCATCTTTTCTCCGCGCGTGTTGAGCATGCACCTGAAATCGGAACGCTGTAAGTTATATTTGTATTCGGTCTCGAGGAAAATCGATCGAATGACAAAGACTACCTTGAAAGTATCCTTTTAATGTAGCTCATGTGCGAAAGATAGATCTGATCTATTGTCCGGGAATTCTGCAGATCTTTCTCGAACTCATTCCAACTCGAGTTCAGGACGCTACACGTCAAATAATTGTGAAGAGCATTCGTGAATTGTGTCATCGAGTGCCTGTATAACTGTAACTGCATCCAAAAACGAACAAACTCAGTAAGAACAATTTCTTAACGTTATCTCCACAATATCCACGATAAACGGTCTACCTTGTGATACTGCTCTGAATTAACTGCGTTACGCTGCACCTTCATTATATTAAAGTCTTCCTGTAGTACCCACGACATTCTGCCAATCATGATTAAAAACTTGAACACCTTACTGTATTGCAGCATCATAGTGTCATCCAAGATAATATTCAACGGCCATGATATTTTGTAGTTGAGGCAAAGGCATTCCAAGACATTCGGATCTGAAATCTGCGAGAAACACTATTATTAATATCGGAGCAAGTATCATCATAACAGTTTTAAACAAATGATTGCGCTTACGTATAACTGACACGGTTTGTCGACGGCGGAAAGGCTCAAAAGTTCCGAATTGGCGTAATTATTGCTGAGCGAATTCATCAGCGCTTTTTCTAAGAGATTCGTGAGGGTGGCGGAATTGAAGAGCTCGATCGGCGCGGATATCGCATAAAGCCGCGAATAAAGCGAGTCCGTCAGACTCTTCGCGAATTCGCCGTTCAACAGAAAGAAATAACTGCGTAGACTGTGCAAGTGCGAAAGCATGTTGTGTTCGTTCACCAGGTATTTAATAATCGCGTTGTTAACCAGCCGGCTTTGTATCTGCAGGGGAATGATGATGGATTTTTCCAAATACACTTTGAGAGATGTATGATCGATCATCTCGACATCCGCTATGGTCAGAGATGAGGGTGCGACCGACGATTTCGCGTCGAAACCACCGCCGAATAGATTCGGCAGCTTGAAATTAGTGCTCATCGGAGATTCGAAGCACGTTTCTTCCGTGATCGATTTTGTCATGTCGTCGGATAAAGACGAGACTTCCTGGCCGGCGTTTAAAGCGAATATATCGTCGCTATTCGGTATCTGCGACAAAGGAGTATGCATCGATGCCGTGGTGAAATTGTCGGTCGTACACGACATCGGTGTGTCTATATTATTCTGCTGCTGCGTATTATTCAATATCGGCTCGTGGGCTTCATTATTTGCATTATTCTTACTTGAACACTCTTCGTCATTCGTAGGCACGTTCGCCGTTTCTTTCGGCAATTCGATATTGGTTGTCGAAAGAACATTATTGTTCGCGTTTTCCTTCGTATTATCCGAACTTGATTCGCTACTGATATCAATTGATACCTGATTATTGCCGTTTGTATTTGCGCGATCAATAATTCCTTGATTGTCCGTGAGTATCGTACTGAGCTCATTGTTATTCGGAGTAGTCATACCGTACTCTTGCATCAAGACTTTAAGTTTGTTGGTTTGCGCAGTCGTCATATTATCTATCCTCCCGATAGCTAAAGACTTAGGCCTCTTAATAGCACCAATGATTCTCTCCGTCATCTCGTCGGTTTCTAAGATATCGTTTAAACGAGTATTGAGCGCACTCGTTTTTTTATCATCACCGTTCATTATAGTATGGATACTTTTCATTGCTTCGTCACGCAGAAAATCCTGTAAGTTACTCCTTTCGTTATTCTTCTTGTAGATCTTGTATTTTAATGGTAGAGATTCTTGCGGTAGATGTTCTGCGTTCTGCGTATCCGCTGTCACGAGGGAATCGTTATTTGTAATTTCTTCACTTGTAATTTCCTTGTCCGATACACCATCTTTATCGAGCTCACGATCTTCGACGGGCGAGACAGGCGGGACATCCGTGTCGACGCATTCGGCGGCCGATAGATTTTCTTTAGAATTGCTCTGATCGGAAACGTCTGTCGCAGCTACATCCAACGGTCCGTTTTCCGCAAAGTTGCTATTTTCATCTTGGCTGGACACCTCGGACGTGGTATTTTCATTTTGTTCGTCGACGACCGTATTTTCATTGGAACTTAGTGTGGCGGGATTTTCCGATATTTCTCTATCGAGTCTCTTTACAGATTTCAAATATTCCACTCGTCTTTCGAAATGACTCATTCTCGCCTTTCGCCAGATGGATCGTGCACGCTTGCTCTCTATATCGGCAGTTAACGTGTCATAGTAGTTTATAAGATTTTCCCTGAAACAAGCAACAATTAATGCCATAAATATTTGAAACTAAAACCAGCGATCATTTTCCAGTGACTTTTATTTAAGATATTAAATCTCACCGCTCGGCCCGTTGTTGCTCCCGTATTTCTTCCTGCTCTCGATTAATCTGTTCGAGCAACAATTTATCAGCTAGCATTTCGTTCACCTTTTCCCTTTCTTTACTCAAGGCGCTCGCTTCCGCCTGTTGCTTCAATTCTTGCAGCAACTCCCGTTTACTTTGCGCGGCCTTCATTGAAAGTTCCTTGCGTTGCTCTAAAGGAAACAATTATCACGGTAGTTAAATACGTACATTCTTTAATTTAGAACGCGATAAAAACTGAAGATGTAAGAATATTACTGTCCAGCCTCGACAACGTTTCCTGTTGCGCACGTATGACGAGCTCAGCCGTTTCCCTCTCGGCTTTCTTCTCGTCCTGAATCGCGGACAAAAGTGATACGATTGGTCCCAATGCCGCCTCGCCTTTACGCTCGTATTCCTGACACCTCAACAACTGCTCTCGCAGCATGGATACACTCAAGCAGACCCTCACTTCCGGTTGAGCATTGAGAGACGCGTTGCACACGGGATTCTAAAATGCAAACATCGAGAGATCTTTTTATTGATTGAAATCGATGAAAATTAACAAGCCTCGGGGTCATAAAAAATTACCTTTGGACTGCAAATTTTTAAGAGTCGCAACGTTTTCCCGCATTGCAGTATCGACTCCGACAATTCGGATAAGAACCCGGGTACCGATTCGGTATCGATCGCGAAACTCTCCGTCCAAAATTTACGTCCTCTCTTTCGCAGATAATGAGACCGTGCTTGAATCATAAATTCTCCGTAAACGTCATCGCACGTTCCCTCGAACAACCAATTTTGCAACAACCTACAAGAATAATTGGTAAATATTCGTCCGATTTAATATTCTTTTTGTGAAGAATAAAAAAAAAAGATGTGACGTTTTCTCACCGAAAGTAGACTTCGCAGCACGACTTTAATATGGAGTAAAGCACCAACGCGACCTTAGGATTGGTGACTTTGGCCACTTCTTTGTAAATGTGCGTCAAAATCCCACTACCGCCGCCCAAGGTGCACTGCGTATTCGCGTTACAACCGCATAGCTTTGCGACTTCCACAATTAAATGCGCCAACGGACGAATCTGTTTAAACAGGCTCAACAATCCATGAAATTCGCATCGGTTGAGAATCCTCTGCAACGCCGAGCGATAGTAAAGGAGTAGCTCTTTAACGCTGGCGCACATTGCCTGCAATTGTATCATATGTAATTTAAAAAGATGAACAGACACACGTCGTAGCGCGAAAAAATTGTATTACGCACCTTGAATATGAGACCATCTTGCTGCAATTTACCCGTTTGCGGATCGGGCACGACAAGGCGTGACAAGGACCTGAAACTGTTGCCCCAACAAACCGCCTCTTGGCAAGTAATCCCCAGCGCCTCGGAGCTTATTCCGTGCACAGTGATGTTCTCCTCCAATTTAAATCCCGTCTGAAACAGGACTTATCATGACTTACAGGCATATAAAACGCGCGGTTGCGCTAGCGTGATTCATCAAATTCCACGTACCACGGTATCGTATCTAAAGGTATCCGAATCTATACCGAATAACAACAATTTGACGTCCGACAAAAATTTCTCGGACGAAACCTCCCGCATCAGGGATACGGAACGCATTGCCTATAACACAAAGGGAACAATTTTTGCATGATATATTTGCACAAGCATCGTCGTCTTTACCTTCTTTGGCAGCAGTGATAAAATACTTGTTTGTCTTATCCTCGCCAGGTGCAGCGCGGTCTCGGGCAGATCTGTGACAAATAGCGACTGCTTGGAAAGCTCCGGCGCTCCGAGGGATTCCCACGTTCGTAACTTGGAAATACGATCATCGGAAAATAATACCTCTTTCCATATTAAATCGGGAATACTTCCGATGCTTTTTGATTCGTTCGTAAAACTACGATCGGAATTGTCCGACGGCACAGCACAGAAACGATTTTGATTATCTACAGGCTTTATCCATTCGCAAGGTAAAGTCATGTTTGACATAAATCTTTGAGTAGACAAATATATCTTATTTGTTTGTTCAACCTGGTAAAAAAGATACAATTCACATATAATCGTAAAAAAAAAAACACATGTATCGAAAAATGCAAGATATATCCTACCATAATATGTGCTAAGAAGGGAGTAACCATGCTACCATGTTTTGTAGAATTCTCAGTACAGCTCGATATGCAGGGAGTCATTTGTATAGCATTATTATACCTAAAATAATATATCGAAAAATCCTTGAAAAATATATGTTACGTATATATAGAAAATAAGAAACGCTAAGACCATGTGATCGTACCTAATTGTTTGGATCCCTAGGATGGATTTTGATACACACTGATCTTCGAAAGATACTCTGCTAACAAAATTGGTTGCCGTATCCTGCCTGGTACAGGTTCTGCGTATGCCCAGCATCGCCTCAAACTTCTCTGGCAGGATAAAGGATTCCATGGGATATGTTTGAAACATTGGTACGCCATTTGTAGATATAACATCCTCAGGTAAGAAGGGATTGGTTTTTCCATAGTGAAATACGTCCTAAGCAAAATTCGATTCACGTTAGCTTTGGTATAAATCCTGAAAACCGATTACCTGACCAAATTAGAGCAAAATAGATACCAATGCAGCCCCCGTGTCGGTCTGAAAGTTCTTAAGCTCGATCAGCAGCCGTAAGGTGGAAATTACAGCGTCGGTGTTACCCTCCTGAGTATACAACTTGCTTATCAAACCTTCTAACTCTTTCGCCTCCGACGCACGTCTCAGGGACAGCCTGAGCACGAAGGCATGCTTCAGTATCTCCACCAGGGGATCAATCTCAGAATCTGCTGCGTTCTCTGCAATTGTGTTCGACAAAGCGCTATCATTTAAATACCTACATTGTTTTGTCTTTTCATTTAAACTTGTGCCATCGACCTGAGGCACATAAGTACCTTGATCATACGTCTTGTTACTCTTGTTTAACAATATCTCGTAAGCCTTCGAGCGAAAGCTCCTCACTATTTTGACGTCGCTCGTGGGTGGCACGTAGGCGCTCCCATTCTCGGGGCGATTCCTCCGCAACGTGTGCCTGACCAACTCCGTCACAAGCTCGTAGATACTGGCGTTGCCCCGTTCTGGATCCATGATCGAAGTACTCCGTCAGGCGATTGTTGATTAACCGTTGCGACGAGTCGCGGGAGACGGCGATTATTTTCATAGTGCCATAGTCAGCCATAACAACGCGACTCGCGCGGAGTAGAGAAGACATCTGGCGGCGAGCGTGAAACGGCTCGTAAAAAAAAAAAAAAGGGAGAGAAAGGGAGAGAGTAAAGATGTAATCAGTAATCAGTTAATTACTGGCGAGATATACGGGTCGAACAAAAAAAGTTGAGAACCGAAATCTCGATCGAGCGAGACACTCCAATCCCTCGGGGCAATCAAATTCAAAAACTGATTTAGGAAAAGACGAAGCACGTGGAGATACAAAAAAAAAACAATAAATAAACAAACACGACGGAATGACGACTTGTAATTAGTATTAATTTTATTGCGTTATTATACATATGCACACATACATGCACATCGTGACATCGAGAGGTGTGTGTATATATATGTGTATGTCGCGCACGTGTGCTTGTTACGCATATATCGATTGTTCGCGACACACGTGTACACGTGCGCGCGCGCACCATGCCGCGTGTACACGTATCTCGCACACGTATGCACGTATATGTATAATAATAGTTGACATACGTCGCTCGCGATACGTATGTATCAACACTGTACAGCGTGTAAATCCGTCTACCGGTAATCGTCCGAAAGCCACCCCCTTTTGTTGTGCCTCGTGTACACGTCCGACTAATAGAAAAATAAACGCTTCAGATAAGAACCGCCTTCGTACGCCTCGCTCTCGCGAAAGGTGCGAAAAATAAATTTCGTTTTTCCTTCCCTTTCTTTTTTTTTCCTTGCCTCTTTATTGCACCATGCTCCTCTCTTTCCGATCTCCGTTATATAACAACTACGCTCAATCCTGCTCGCCCCTCCTTGCCGCCCCGCCGTTAAGTCTAACGCTACTTATGTGTCGTTTTTCCTGTTTTTTTTTTTTTGTGTTTATTTTTATCTTGTCTAACGCCGATGTTCTAGGGGGATCGGCGAGTTTACGATTAACTACGATTGCACGAGAAAAAGTAAACCGATCGCTGGAGAAATCAGTAATCGAGTTTGGCATCATTATCGTCGACCGCAGCTACATCCCCTCCGACATCGCTCCGCGACTATCTCACTTAAATTTTCAATCCAATCTTCCTTCTCCATTTTATATATGTATATATAATATGTATATTATTTATATAATATATTATTATATACATATATCTTGTCTTTTTCTTTTAATTCCTTCAGAAACAATTTCTTCCAATATTAAAAACGAAAAGACTATTATAGATGATCGATTTAGGTGAACCGTCCTGTTGCGACAATCGCCCATTCGAAAGGCCGCGAGAACTTTGGAAAATTGAAAAAATCCTCGACGCGGAAGATATCTCTCTCCCTCTCATTCGCCCGACTTGTGAACGCGCACGTGAGGGAAATAGCGTTTATAAAATAAGTGTTCCTGTGTTCAGCCGCGCGATCAGCTAGAATTAGGTTCCACTACACCATAAAATCGCGTCCCTACTTTTACACAATGTAAAATATTATAAGGCTCTATTTTTGTTTTCTCTGGCTCTGGTAACAATCTCTAACAGAGACCATCGCGTCAACGCTACAGAAGCTCGTCATGATTCGTCCGCCCGTTTCTTTATCGGTCTTCTCGTTGTCGCACTGATAGCATTTCGTGTCTTATCTTGCCCTCAGATAAAACGATTGAGCGTCTTAAAGAGCGCTAATTGTAATAATAATAATCTATTTTTTTTTCTCGCTCTTCTTATCACTTTGCCTATCGTTAATCTGCAGTCTAGTCGCGATGACGACGCCAAGCCGGTGCAAGCAATAATACGAAAAACAGAAATCGCGCGAGTGAAATGGATGTCGGTCAGCGGATTCAGCTATATGGATAAATCGCTATGGATAAAACACTTTTTTTCTCGCTCCATTCGGTTGGATTACACTGAATAACACTCTCGTTTCTTCCTCTCCTCTCTTGTCTATTTTATATATCGGCTAAACGCTGAATGGCACACGTTACCGCATCACATTATTGCAATTTGATGTGTCAGCGCAACAGCTGATGTTACTATTTTGGATGACCTTCGATCAAATAAGCTCCATATACATATATACTATATCTTCTGCCGAAGTTAACAAGTCATAAAGAGAAAGCATTTAATAAAGTATATATATCTTATGTACATTGACTGTTGTTGAGGAAATCATGTCGAGAACATGAAGCCTAGGACAGGAAAAGTGTCTTCTGCGCTCGTCGTTCTTTCTCTCAGTGGTTGATTTTCTTTTACGGACTCGTACACACAACAGTTTTCTCGTAATTCTCGCGAGAACATAGAACTGACGCTCGATCTCGATTATGTGCAGTCTAAAGCGGGTTATGCGGTTAAAATAAAATGAAGTTTGCAGTGTGTGTGTTCGACGACAGGCAAATAATGTAAATGTAATGTTCTACGTAACAGGATGCTAGATATATCAGTTCAATGATCATCCATTTCGTGGATACGTTGACGTTTCGATTGCGATGGCTGGTGTTCAGGAGGCTCGGGGCTCTCGACGATCGCGAGCGGGGCCGGTGAACCTGGCGAGCTGTCCGATTCTTCATGAGTGCGTTTGCTAATCCCCCCAATGCCAGCATCGGGGCTGATAAAATTTCCACTGTTGCGAAACAAAAAATACACACGAAATTGTAAATGAAGTACGTCGATAAAGCCGCGGGTATCGGTGCAAATTGAATAATTCGTAACGTAACGCCTTTCTAACGCAAATCGTACCTGTAATTATATGTTGTTTGTACAATAACAGGAGCTGGACTGTATTGGCCAGCTGGAGATAAAGAATGGTCCTCTACAGCGTTCCCAGGCACCAAATATTTTTCTGTTCCAAGAAACGAACCGTAAGGTATCTTAGCGATAGAAAAAAAAAAAGAAATCTTTTAGATTAAACGACGGAAAGAAATTCACCTTCTCTTCCTGTGGCATCGCCACTGACACCATTTGTTACCACTGTTTGCACCAGGCGTCCCTTGTGAGTTGTCTGAGACGATGTATACGGATGTCCAGGAGAGCCAGGCGCCGATTGACTCGTCGCGAGTTGCCCAGCCGGAGAGGATACCGAGCTGTCCGGATAAGATTCGGGTCCTGGGGAAGCCTCTCTGCTTAGACACTCGGGCGTGATTAATCCACTAATTCCTACGTGGGACGGCGAAGCCGGGGCACTTCTGCTGAAAACAGGTGATAATATATTAAACGATTTATCGATCGATACAGACAATTCACAATACGGGACTTTTTTTCAACATTACCTTGATGATAACGTCCCGAAGGGCGCGCGGAAACAAGGTACACCACGTTGCCGTCTTCGTCTGAATGCCTGCTCGATAAGTTTGGTTTCCGATTGGGGATCTATCTTCCAGAACGACCCTTTCCCCGGTTCTTCCTGACTTCTGGGTACTTTGATGAAATATCGATTCAACGACAAATTGTGCCGTATAGAATTTTGCCAGCCCTTATCCGCGGTTCTGTAGTAGGGATAATGCTTGGTGATGTACGAATAGATCCCTGACAAGGTGAGCTGTTTATCGGGCGCCGAAGCGATCGCCTGGACGATCAATTGCGCGTAGGAATACGGCGGTTTCGAGTCGTCCTTCGGTGGACTGTATCGCGGCGCTGTGCCGTTCGGTCCTGAACTGTTACCACCTCGATAACGCGCGTCGGCACCGGGCTCCGGGCTTATCTGCCTGCTAGAGCTCTGCCCGCCGTCGTGCCTCTCCAAGTTGTGCCTATCCAAGGCGGAGCTCTGCGAATCGTTCGCCACGGCAGCGGCGGCGTACACCGCGGCCATCTGTAAGTCCGCCGAGATGTTTCTCCTGCCCTGGCCGGCACGCGGACTCGCTGGACACGAATTAGCGGCGCTTATCGTGCCCGTGGGCGACGGGAACGGGCTGCTATATCCGGCGTCCGGGATGTTTATTCGCAGGGGAGGCAGCGGTGCCCGCTGCTTCGGCGGCGACGGCACGCGAATGTTACTTTGTTCCTGCTCGTCGACAAGCGACTGGAACATCAGCTTTATCGTTGTACTTGGAAATCTGAATGTACATCTGCAACACCATCAAAAAGCCAATCGTCGTCACAAAAAATATCTCGAATAAGTATTGTCATTAATTTATATATCAACTCAATTGTAACTACATTAATACGAAATTGTGAAACAAGTTTTCCTGCCTGAAAAAGCACGCATAATTTGTATCTTACTGTAGCGCTGCAAATTATTATTTATATTTATGGCGTGCTCATTAGTATCAGAATCCAGAATCTCTATTCATGCTTTTGTAAAGACTAATTATTTGCGTTACAGAAACAATCGTCACGCTCGTCGCCCGTCCATTTTTACATAATCATCAGGGTCATGGCTACCTGTGCAGTTACTAGGGTCTGTCCCTTTCTCACTCCAATGACGAGCAAGGAAAATTCCAAAGCAAAAGACAGCTAGCGATCCTAGGCCATAACAACGCGACGTCGAGTCGCGTCGCGTCGAGGCCAAAATACCGGCCACCCGGCGAAAACAATAATAAATAAATAAACGCTTCGCGGGACTCACGTCTTTGGCAGTTGAAAGACCGGGGCGCCCTTGCGCTGGAACACCCCGTCGACGAACACGCCGTTCTTGCCGTTGCAGACCATGAAGAAGAACGGGTGCTCGTAGAAGATCTCGAGGTGCCGGCGCGAGATGAAGCTGGAGTGGCCCATGTTGACGTCGACCTCACCCTTGCTGCTGTTGCGGCCGATCGTGATGCGCCGTTGCCTAACCATGTACTCGAACTCGCGAGCCTCGAGCCGCGCGATCGGCGCCCCGCTCGACTCCGGGTTCCACTGCATCTTCGACGGGCTCGCCGGCGCCGACTTGAGTGCCAGGAGGGCCCACGCGTCGCTCTCCTGGGTACGAGAGTACGTAGACATAGCACCGAGAGCGAATGAGCCGTCGTGTAGCCGAGAGAGCAGGCACGGGAAAGGAAAGGAAAGGTGAGGAGAGGAGAGGAAGACAGTCGGGCGGAGAGAGAAAGAGAGAGAGAAGAAACGCGCGTGCGGAGGGGGCACCCAGGGGGACGGAGACGGCGCGCGCGCGAGAGAAAGAGAGAAGGAACGAAAAACGGAGATATAGACGGTCGCTGGATCGACGGACAGAGATGGAGATAAATTCACGGACGTTCGCGCGATTCAGATACGCTAGATAAATAGATAACGCGACGGCGGACGGCGAACGGACGCGAGATAGACCGGCGAAGGTGGAGAAGCACGGGCGTCTCGGGGATACGAGTATAGATGACGAAAATTAGACGCGAGACGGAGACGGAGCGGCGGGTGTGCGTGCGCGCCGTGACGGCCGGGAGCGGGCAGGGGAGTCAGGGGGGCGGCAGAGGGTGGCACGCGGGAGGAGGGAGATGAAGAAAAACGAGAGGGCAAGAAAATCGGAGCGCCCGGGAGACGAGGGAGAGACTTCGGCGGCGAGACGAGAGTCGGAACTCGGGCACGCGCGTGTAACGAACGCGGGGGAGGGGGGAGAGAGAAAAAGAGAGAGAGAAACGCGGGGGGACACGTATGACGAGACACGACACGACACGGCACTGGCGACGCGATGCGTATACGAACGCGCGTGTACCCGCGCGAAATAATGGCCGGCTCGGCTCTCGTCTCGAAACGCTCCTTTCTCCGCGCGCCGAGTGCGTTCGTTCGTTCGTTATTCGTGCGTGCGGGGCACGATGCCGCGTTCTCTCTCTCTTTCTCCTTCTTTCTCTTTCGCTCATGCGCGCTCGCGCATTCGTCGCGAGCGGCGTAGTCAAACGCCTTCTAAGTTCGCTCCTGTCTCCGCGGTCGTGGTCGCCGAGCCGCCTCGTTACCGCGCTCTCACCTCGCCTCCTCGTGTCGGCGATCCTGTCCTCCTTGTGCCGCCTCGGCACTGCGAAAACTGACGGCGGACGACGCCGGCAGCGATTGGCAATTGGCACACGATGACGATGACAGGCGGCCCTTGAGCGCGCGCTCGCTCCCGGCGAACACGATCGCACGATGACGATTGTGCACACACGCGCGCGCTAATATTTTCTTCTCTTCCTCTTGTTTACCGACAATCCGAAACGTGGACGGTGCCACCACGTGACGCGGCAATCGCGCGAATCGGCCGGCCGCCCGGTTCGAACGCGGCCACGAGCGCGCCGGAACGCTGAGGGAAGGGAGGGACCCCCGCGGTCTACGTCACTGGTCGCGGTTGCCTCTCAGCCTCCTCCTCGACGAGCGCGTTCTCGAAACCTCTCGAGGGAGAATTCTCGGAAACGCGAACGCGATTCGCGATGATCAAATACAGATGACGAGATCGATTCGTAAAATGACTGTGGAGCACCCGATTCAATCCCAGCAAACACCAACGTTGTATCAATATTACAATTTCTTATTGAATGAATAAACTTTTACAACAATGAAACTTGTGCAATATATATTACGTGACATTTATATTGTTGAATAGGAAATTATAATATTGATGTAAACGTCACTGCTAGTTGGCGTTTGCTAGAATTGAATCGGATCCTAGTATGAGATTCAAAATAAAAAAATCCATTTTGCAGGATCTGTTAAAAAAAACCTTCAAAACGTTAAAGGAGGATCAAAAGTTTCACCACGTCCTCGTCGTTGATCCCGCAGTAAAAACTAAAGCGTAATCCTGAAAAAAATATCAAAATTATCAAACCATACAATTTTGCCTAAACACTCCCATTATCAGTATCCACTACTTGTCTTCCCCATTCTCTCGAAACAGAAAAAAAATTTTCCCCGGGAGAAGCTATACTTCCTTAAGTCAACGTTCCCCAGTTCTGTTATCGTCGATCACGCCGAGGGGGGTGGGGAGAGGGAGGTACAAGTGATAACTTCAATCTTCGATCCACTTCGATCGAAGCCGCGCGGCGCGTTATCCAACTTCAACAGAGACAACAGAAACGCGGCTGCCAATTGTTTCATTCGATTACGAGGCTCCCAGCCAATCCGACCGCCTCCTCCTCGCGTCATCCGCCGCGTAATCACGCGAATGGAAACGCGCCCGAGGCTCGGCCCTCGGCCGGCGGGGCGCCGATATCACGAACGCACCCGACCTTCGCGGATCTCTCGCGCGACTCGCGACGTCGCGACAGCGCGCAGTCTCGATGCGCGGTGTCACGCGAGGGGGTCTCTATCCGGCGCGGTGCGGGGAAGGATTAGCGCGACGACAACAGCGGGGAAAGCGCGTCGAGGTCGAGGTAGAAACGAGAGAACGAGCCGCGCGACACACCGTTCCCTTTGTTATGATACGCGTCCGCGGTGTCGGGGTCCGTGTCCCGGTCGCGTAGAGACGGTGGCCGCGAACGCGAACGGACAGGCAGGCGATCTCGATCGACGCGGCCGAGAGGATCCATGAGAGAGTCGACGCGACGTGCCAGCGATAGCGCACCGCGGTACGATGCGATAGCTTTCACCGGCGGGGTGCCCGACGAGGAGGTCGCCGTCGTGGTGGCGGACGAGGCGGTGTCCGCGCGCCGCGAACACGGGGGGAAGCGTGACAGCGGCAGGGCGTGCGTGCTCGCCCCGTCGGTCGCCCGCAGTATGCTCAGGGTCTGCGACAGTAGGATATTATGGCTGCGGGTGAGGCCAGCACGGCGAGGCCTCGTCAAGAGAAGCAGTACGACTACCTGCTCAAGTTCCTGCTGGTGGGCGACAGCGACGTCGGCAAGCAAGAGATCTTGAGCGGCCTCGAGGACGGCGCCGCGGAGTCGCCGTTCTGCAGCGGCAGCGGCAGCGGTGAGGACTTTTCGGAATGTTCATCAAACATCTCCTCGATCACGTGTAACGAGACATTATAAGTTGTATTATTTGTAATCGAGCAACTATATGGCTCTCCATATGATTCTCTTTTCTTTGAAATAATTCTTTTTTTTTCCCCCTGTTTACTTGAGGTTTAAAGCTGACTGTTTGTTACCTCTTCAGCTTACAAGACTACCACTATCCTGCTAGATGGGAAACGAGTGAAGCTACAATTGTGGGACACGTCAGGCCAGGGTAGATTCTGCACCATCATACGGTCTTACTCCAGGGGTGCGCAAGGTATACTCCTGGTGTACGACATCACCAATAAGTGGTCCTTCGACGGCATCGACAGGTGGCTGAAAGAAGTTGAGGAGGTCAGGGTCGATCTAAGATTTTATCCAATTATTGATCCGTCTTATCCGTCTAATCTCAATGTGTAACTTTGCAGCACGCTCCGGGCGTGCCGAAGGTCTTGGTCGGCAATCGCCTGCACTTGGCTTTCAAGAGACAAGTGGGCGAACGAGATGCCGAGGCTTACGCGGCCAAGAATCGAATGGCGTTCTTCGAGGTCTCGCCTCTCTGCGATTTCAATATCCGCGAGAGCTTCTCGGAACTCTCTCGGATGGCGCTACACAGGAACGGCATGGAGAGATTGTGGCGATCCAATAAAGGTATCGATCTATCGGAAATTCTTTAAAACCTGTTCTTCTTAGCTCAACTACTCGCACGCTCCATCTTTTCTTTCTTTCTTTTTTTTTGCACGTTGGAGAGAAAAAGAGAAAAGATGACCCGTACAAGAAGTTCAGCTAAAAGGAACAGACCTCTAGATACTCTAAATTGAAGATCAGAACGATGAAAAATGTAATTCGCTTTGCAGTGCTCAGCCTGCAGGAACTGGCGTGCCGCGCGATAGTGGCCCGAACGACGGTTTATGGGATCGACCAGCTGCCGCTGCCCAAGTCGATCAAGTCGCATCTCAAGTCGTACGCGATGACGACCACGTCCCAACTGGCCCAATTGCGTTATGGCAACCGCTCGTTGAGCTCCAGCAAGAGCCTCGGGTCGCATCACCGGAAGCTACGCTTCGTCGGGGTGGGCCACAACAACGGCGGACTGTCGACGCCCGGCAGCTCGCCCGGCAGCATCGCCGACTCCCGCACAAGTTGCGTCGGTCGCAATTCCTGCACGGTGTCTTGAGAGCGACGGCGAACAGAGAAGTTCAGGGTAGCGATTTACTTACAGAAGCGTTGCGCAGCAATCAGCGTTCTTCCTTCCCCTCCCCGTTCTGTCGAGGATGCAAACGCGTTTACGGTGTTGTTTCCACGATTCATAGTGATTACCGTTTAGACCGTTACGAGATGGTATAAATAATATGAAATTCCGATTTGCCACTTGCCAACGTTGACGGATATACTTGTTTATATATCACGAGATACATATTCGCATATATTTTCACGTTTGCACGTACAATTCCACGATTAAAGGGAGACGAGCTGTCGCGTACCCGTGCCATCCGTTGTACGAGATTTAAAAAGGAAAGCGGCGCAATGTCGCGTAAGCCAGGGAAAGTGCTTGAACATTACAGAGTGTTATCATCGATTGTAAAGCTCGCGTGGATTTTTCCATCGCGAGAAGGGAACGCGTCAGGATTTACGGAGGTTTATAAGGTATATCGCCACATGATATATATCGACCGACATTACATTACGCGACTCGAGTGTGCCCATACTTTTAAAGCCCTTGTAAGCCGCTTCGTTTCTTTTGGCCGTTGTTGGAAAAGCATCCCTCTTCCCACAAACGTATCTCTCTGTGCGGAATGTTCTTTCTTCGTGCGTAAGCTTACGAGAGCAGCGAGTAATGAACTGAAAAGTACAAGTTCGCTAAGTCTACGGTGGTTGTGGTGTAGACTAATGATGATATAGCGTAAGTGTAGAAAGTTTAGAGCAGCTAACTCGAGATATATATTAGCGACATATATGTATGTATATATATACATATATGCATATATACATATATATATTTTCAATTGCTTGCGACGCGAAAGCCGTTTTATCGGAAACTACCGGTTACCGAGCGCGAAAGAGCTATATATTTTTTAAGGAGACGGTTTTATAAAGAGCAATAAAATTGACTCTTTCTACGGCACGAGTTTTTACATTTCATTACGTTGATCGATCGAGATCGCATGATGATCTCCTCGATGTTTTCTCTTTCTCTACCCCGTACGAATCACGCAAGACGATATCGATCTTTATTCCCCTTCGTATTTAACGAAATCTGGAAAATCTCCCCCGAATAAACGCTATTTAAGAGTATCGTCTTATTTCACGTTACCTAAATGTATGTTACTAAATCCACAGTGTACAGTGTAAGATTGCAGGAGATGCGTTTGTGTGTAATATAGATAGAATAGATAGAAACACACTCGATCTCTAACGATATGTCTGTAACAAATCACTCGATGCCAGGAAAGCACATGAGATGTATATTTACATTACGTTAGACTTAACTAAATTATATTCTGTGTATATAAAGAAAGAACTATATTATATTATAATATTGTTTTATATGAATATAACACGATGTGCTTACTTGTCTGTGAGATGTACTAAGTAAACTTAACTTCACATTAACGCATTATGCAGTGCATGTAATCGGTAAAGACTTCAAGACGGACTTCCTACTTCGAATACCAAATTTTCTTTAATAAATAGTCCACACGTTAATTATATATACATATTTTGTTACAAGATAATAACATCTTTCACATGCGAAGGAGTATCCACTTAAAGGGGGCCACGTGTTAAGGGAAGAATGGAAAATGCCGTCCCGTTTGCCAAAATGCTTCTCATTTAATAGCGAAACGCTAATTTCGATGGATGACGGAGGATAGAGAGCCTGTTTTTCACACACTTGCTGTACATAATAAACACATTCTAATTTTTTTTTTTTAACTACTGTTTTAGTTACAACTAATTAATCGGTTTAATCGAGTTCCTCACTGGATTCAATCGCTGGAATTGGCAAAATTTTCTCCCTGGCAACTTTGTAATACTACTTTCTTGTTAATTTGAGCACTGTAACTTTCATCGATGTATTCCATCTACACAGTGGTTCTATTTGTATAATAGCGATTCCAATTTATATTCAATTATAATTATGTGTTCCAGTTTAAAGCACATGCGGTTGTATAGTGAAAATAAATCGAATATTTATGAACCTATGGACGTCTTGTAAAACAAACCTTCCTTTTGTCAACTGTGCGGTAAATGCGCCGATTATCGTAAATAAATGTTATATTTCATTGTGTATTGTTTAAGCAAGAATTCCGTTAGCGCTCGGGATTGACAAATTTCGCAGCTTGCAAAGAAAGCTAAAAAAAAAAAAAAAAAAACTACGGATTGATATGTGACACTTTGCACGGCATGGTCATGTATAAAATTGGTACCAATAACTGGTAATATAAAGATACTTTTCTTAAAGAAACACAACAACATATAACTTACAAATAAGGATGTGACAACAGTAGATTGTTTCGTTTTTTTTTATATATAATAAAGGTCGGCTTAACATAATCAACAATATCAGTGTACTCTTAAGGTATCTGATATATTATATTAAATATGTATCTCTTATACGTACGCAGCTACGTTTTTCCAATATCCAAAGTGACTGTTACACTTATCGATTCGGTACGCGTTTTTTTATTGCAAACAGCATATGTACTGTTTTATCGGTTTGAGTATTTAGGTAGATTATTAGCACAAATATAAAAAGAAAAACAAAAATTATTAGTATTTAACAACACTAAATAAAAGTAATATCGAAAATAATATACCATGTGGTATGCCATTTGAAACATCAATATCACTGGGCGATCGAGAACTGGGTTCCATAAACGTCACACGCGCAAATGAAAGCTGTAGTATGCCAATATAAATCTCGGATAAGCTACGCGATTACCTATTACAGCTTGTTAACTTATATACATTCGTATATATATTTATATATATATTTATGCATATATTATGGTAATGCTTATCACAACAGTGTACTATTTTTTTCCCCTAAGAGAATCGATATATTTAACTCGATTAAAAACATGAAGACAAGTTTTATGAACAGCCAACATGTGTCTAATGCCTATTCTTAAAATCAGGTATACATATATTTCATATATGTATGTATAAAACATTAGAGTCGAATAAAGTTCGTTCGCGCATAAAATAAATAAATAAATGTTTTTTTCAATATAAGCTACAGATCAAACCTCGATATAACTCTTTCGCAATTACCATTTACCGTTTGTTCTTTCTTTTGCGACATACGTACAGCTTCATTCAAACAACAATTACACTTGATCTTTTCCAATGTAGCAAACAGATCTCATAAATATCATAATGTAAAACGAAAAAAAATCTTGCTCGTAAATATTATTTTTATCATGGTTAGTAAATTCCTAAAACCGTAATTCAATAGATCTTACCACGTTATGCATACAAATATATTTACTATGCTTCAGTCAATAAACCAAATATCGAAATATTAAATACACTTGAATCGCACACCCACAATGACAATGAACACAAACAAGAATCCTGAAGCCTTTATCAGATTACTGAATAACGAAACACCAATAATTTAAAATGATATGCATCAGGTAATTTATTTCGATCAAAAATCGTTATACAATCAATCAGGTGGAAGTAATTATTCCGCAGTCGATCACTTACTAAATAGGCACTCCAATTCTCGTGACAGTCAACTAGTCAAGAGAAGGATATCGTGAGTGAAATCCTGAGTTCTTTTTACTGCAAATCTCCCTCAGAACTGCGGAGTGTGTGTCACGAATAATAAACAGACTCATTACTTCTAATAAAATTTACAGGACGAATCTTTATGAGATCTGTATGCTAGAAAGGAAAAGACGCGAATATCGTGAAACTTTTCAGCAAAGGTATCGACTTCACCTGAACTCGTATATCTGTATACTGTGCTCTGGGACATGTCTCAGATTCAAGGATTGATACCTGAAACAACGTTCATATTGTCGTTTTAATTATTCCATATCGTATCGTATATGTTCGTGATACGCAAATTTTTTTTTTTAAATACAACCGGTGCATTCAGAAATCAAATATCACCAGTTAGGTCTCTAGTGTTATAATTAATGTCTCTAACTTATAGTTAGCGTTTTTTACCATTCAGAACTACGATGATAATAAAAGCCTTCTATCGTGGCGGCGGATTTCTGGAAGCAAATATAGTAAAATCCTGCAAAGGAGGCACCGTTGATATCTTTGATTGTATGATCGGGTACCAGGAAGTGCTCCTTCCACCTCATAAATACAAAGTCCGTTCCCTTCAGTGCCTCGTAATCGAACGTGTCGGAATTGAACGTTTTGGCGTATTGGCAGAACGACGCAAATTTACTCTACAATAAGAACGAAGGAGAAGATACAGACAAAATACCGATGATGACGATGTGGATGACGATAGTTCGAGCGATTAAAGCATCGATACGAACCCAATGTTTCTTATCAACATCCTCGTCGGCGTCCCACTTGCGAGTCAAAAAGGGATACTTCTTGGAGATGATCTCGCCGTCGAAGAACGTCGTCAGCGTCGGAAACTCCTCCGTGAGACCCTTGATCTTCAAGTATCCACACAGGTAACTGTTTTCCTCGTCCACGTGCTGCAACGGGACAAACGCAAGGTAAGGAATCCTATCCAGGAACCGATCTCCCGCGTTCCGGTGTACCGTCAACAACCCAGTGCCAGCTTACATCAACTTAGGTCGCACGCGGAGAACCGTCCGCTGCAAAGAGGAAGGGAGAGAGAAACGAACGAGGGAGGAAACCGTGCATCCTCTCGCCGTCGACGAGGACGTCCTCCCCTTGTCCGCCGCGTACGTCCCGGCGGGACGCGCGGCGTTCGCCAACTTGTGGCGCAATTTCCGAAAAGTGACGACACAACGGCGGGGAGAGGGAGAAGGCCGCGACGAGGGAGAGGGCACCCGACGACCCGGACTAACCTGCAAAACCACCTCCACGTCGTAGCTGTTGCCTTTGGACTTCTGCGAGCCCTGGAAGCGCGAACCGTTGTACAGCAGGGACTTGGTGACACCCGGCTGTTTCGAGTTGGCGGGCGGCGGCGGCACCACGTCGACCTTCACCGGCATCTTCGCGCGGCGTTGCCCCGAGCCTGCGTGCAGCGCGACGTTCAATCGTTGTCCACAACGGCGGGGACGATGACGAGGGGGGCGAGGGCGACGACGACGATGACGGCGGCGGCGGCGACGGCGACGGTGACGACGCGCGACGCGGCGCCCCGCATATCACGATAGGGTTGACGGTGTCGCAATGACTGCCGGTAATCCGCGGGGGTACGGACGTTTTTATGTACCGAGCCTCGAACCCAGACCGCCGAGAGCGGTCCCAGAGCCCAGAGCGCGCTCCGACGACGGTTCCCCCCTCCAGCGGGGGGATTCTCTCGGGGGTTTTCTAGGGTACCGCGACTGCGAAGGGCCCGGGGCCGCGGCGTTCACCCCTCGCCCTTTCTTTCTCCTTCGCGCGGGACGATAACGAGAGGAACTCGAGCGAGAGGGTCGAGCGTCCGAAGGTGCCCGCTCCGAGGCGACGAGCGCCGGAAACTTCACGCCGGAAGCCGGAAGCTCCGCTCGGCAACATGGCGACGGTTCGAATCCGAATGAACGTGTACGAATAAGCAATAATTAAATAATAAAATCTGAATAAGCTTCGTTATTTTGTACTTTATTGTCAAATTATTTTATCGTATCCATTTAATTGTATTTTGTATTTTATATTGTCAATTTATTTTATTATATTTAACGGTATTTTGTATTTTGTTATTAATTTATCTTATTGTATTTTATTATTGTTAAATAAAGCGATAGGATGATTAATTAATATTTTAATTAGCAATTGCCAAACTAATATTAATAACGGTTAACAAAATAAGAACAAAATCAGTAATAATTTATTTTATTTCTCGCGTGCTTCAAAATTGTACGATTATTCTAAAATTATCAGGCGAAACGTAAATCGGACGTTGTTTTATTTGTTTTGCAACCGTTAATAATCCCCCTGGTTCTCGCGGACAACTTCGCGGGGCGGATTTAAGACGCTGCACTGACTAGTCGTCCCCCCGGGCCCCCGCGGTGGCCCCAACGCGACCCAACCTGACCCGGGCCTCCTTTTAATGTCAATTGATGCCAATGCAAGTATGGCGGACTTCAGCGACACGAACTCGCACGAGATGACAGAGAATCATGTCGGCAAGCGGTGCAATAATCAGTGGGTGCGACTGAACGTGGGCGGGACGTATTTCCTGACGGCGAAGACCACCCTGGCGAGGGACCCGAACTCGTTTCTGTATCGGCTGTGCCAGGAGGACTCGGACCTTATTTCGGACAGGGTTAGTTGACACCGTTTCCTACCGGGAATTTCAAACGGGACGCCCGACCGCGTGCGCCCGTCGCGTCTCGTCGTCCAGGTCGAGGACGACGACGACGAGTCCCCCTCTCCCCTGCCCCGTGGCTGGGACCCCTCGCGCCGCCCCCACCGTGCGCGGTGAATGACCTCCCTCCGTTTTGTTTTGCTTTCCGAAGGACGAGACGGGAGCGTACCTGATAGACCGCGACCCCACGTACTTCAGTCCGGTCCTCAATTACCTGCGCCACGGCAAGCTGGTCATCAACAAGGATCTGACGGAGGAGGGTGTGCTGGAGGAGGCGGAGTTTTATAATATCACCGAGCTCATACGGCTAGTCAAAGAAAGGATTATCCTGAGGGACACCCGGCCACAGAGGGACTCCAAGAAGCATGTCTACAGGGTTCTCCAGTGTCACGAGGACGAGCTGACGCAGATGGTGTCCACCATGTCGGACGGCTGGAGATTTGAACAGGTATTTGTGAGGATTTACGTATCCGTTTATTTTATATCTCATTAACGTTATTTGTGTGGTTCCTTCTTGTGTTGGCGACTCGTGGCGTTTCCTCTCTCTAAATATATACATTCTTTTCCTTCTGTTTTTATAGCTAATCAACATAGGTTCTCAATATAACTACGGTAATGACGATCACGCGGAATTTTTATGTGTGGTAAGCCGAGAATACGGACCTAGTCAGCTCAGCAGTAAAGAAGAGGAATCTACGGATCGCGTCAAGGTACCGCTATCCTATTCGACTGTTTCCCATCCTTATTTGAGTAGCCAAAGTAGCCACGGCTAATGCGATCATTTTTATGTTTTTGTCCGTATCCAAAGTTGATACATAATAGACACAGGTTTATTAGCCAAGATTCAATCACGTTTTTACCAAGTACCTTCACCACTTTTAAATAAAACCATGTATTCTAAGTAATCTGTGTGTTAGTATTATTGTTTTCCATGTTGGATCGCATGAGATATTTGTTGAGGCAACAAACGTCTAGCTGCTTCTTCAGCTGGAAACGCGGGCACGGTCCTGTTTGGAAAAAAAAAAAAGATTTAGGTTTACGATTACAAATTTTCAAAAGAATTCCTGAAATCTGCTCTTGCAATCCAACATTGAGTTTTCTTAATTTCTAACACTATTGTGAAATCAAATAACACACTTTTTTATCAGTTCTAATGAGATGAAATTAAAAACGAAAGAGCAGTATTATTTTTTGGTATTAACAATTCGCCTATACTGACGGTTGGATTTGGGTTGGGTAGAAAACCAAAGAATGAGCTTTATCACTATATACGTGATAAATATGATTTATACATACACATTTATTACGAGATTGAATTTTATCTCACGTCTTATCACTTTACGCTTAATTCAGCAATACATTCCTCTATACATTTTTTCTGCAATATTCTTGACGGTTGCTTAGAATTATTTTGCTTAATTTGTTTTTCCCCGAGGGAACAAAAATACGAAAAGGAAAAGAATCTTGTTGTAGACGTGAAATGTTCAGCAACAGATCTTATCAGGTGGCTAAATTTTTTCTTCAAGTCAAACTTGTGGATAAAAATCTGTCGGTCAGATTTTTATTTTGTCATATATACATATATATACGTATGCATTTTTTAAATATATATTTCTATACGTATAGGCTTTAAATATACACATTTACTTATTATATTTTAAAATAAAAAGAAAAAGTTAAAAAAAAAAAAGAAAACCACCTAATAATCTGTAAAGCTCAGAGGCCTGTTCGCATGAGCATGTTCTGCCTCTGATATTTGTTGTATGTACCATATTATTATTATTATTATTGTACCGCATGCCGTTCGTTGAATAAAGAATTTTTTCTTTCATTGGTTTGTGGTTATATATACTTTATGCCCAGTGACCTGCATGAATCATTATTGCATGCCAAATTATTCATCATACATTACGACATAAAAGTGAAGTTGTCCACAGTGTATATTTTACCACCAGTAGCTTATGTACGATTTATTTATACGAATATAGAAAATATAGTCTTTAAATTTATATGTGTACTAATACCGTATGGGTTTGCTTTTGGGGAGCAGAGTAGCTATAATTAGATTTGCGTAATTGGTATTTCTTATTTTATTGGCAACAATGTAACAGAGGCGGAACAACTTTTTTTTTCCTAATAATAAAGTACAACTTTAATTGCCGTTATAGAACCTGTTATTAATTAGTGTTAAGTATTATAATTATAAGCAAAGTGAGACTAATATGTTTTTATTAAGCTTAGATTATTGGATTACATTCTAGGTTTTGCAGCAGAAGGGTTCACGCATGTAATGTCTAGATCCGTCCTTGTTTTCCCTTGCCTCCCTTAGTTTGATCAGCTGCGCTGCTACAAGATGAAGACTGTTTTCGTTTTTACATTTAAAGTATTATATTAAATTGTAAAAAAAACCCGTACTCTCTTTTTTCCATTATATTCTCTCTCCGCCTCTATTCCTAGATAATGTTAATCTACAGGGACATTACAGTGCAAAGGATAAAGAAAATTTTATAGATATGTATTTATTACATAGCGAGATTGTACATGAAGCTTTAAAGACCGAAAGTAACACGTTATTATTAATTTATTCCTCCTTTATTAACAGTGCCCAAAAAGGTGAAAAGAATAATGTCGATCTCACGAATGGAATAGTTTAATAATTTCATACAGTTTATACAGATAATCGCTATACAGACACAAAGTAAAAAAAAACCTTCCTTTTTCTATAAGCACATTTGTCTGCTTTAAAAGCAGGTATGTTATATATATAAATATAAATATATATATATATAGATAACAATAGTTATATTTATTAATAAATGACGTTGTTCCATAATGGCTGCAGTTATATTTTAGCTTTATCGAATACTTTTAATGAATGAATGGCATTTGTGGAGGCAATCGGTTTCATACAAATTTTTAATGATAAACGGTAGTTTTTATCTCCGGTAGTGATACGTAGTAGAGATTGCCATTTTGTACTAAATTGTACAAAAGTTCTTTTTCCTATCCGTATCCTTATCGTAAGATGTCTAAATTACTTACCTTCGCACTGCCGCTATAAAACATAAAATGATATTTGTATACCTAACGTGATAATTTTGAAAACCCAGGAGACGCGCGTACTAAATAACTAATGAATATGTAAAGCTGAATTTATACATATATTGTTAATACGGGAAAGGAATTTTTTTCTAAACGAAGCAATTGTATTACTACTTATTAAGGATACAGATCTGAGATACATAAGAGAAGTAAGGGTTTAAATTCTCGAAAAATTTGCAAGAGACATTTTAGAGAACGAGACAAGCGTGCACAATTTAAAAGCGTATCGTCGCATATCTCACGCGCAATGTGAAAGTTTAAGAAAAGACGCGGAATAATACGATTACATTATCGCGAATCAGTGAGATATGTATTATTGGGGGGGAAAAAAAAATTGAATTACACTTTCTTTTCGCGAATTATCTGCAATTGCAATATGATCCCCTACATCCGTGGTGATAAGTGTTACTTGCAACAGATGTAGGTTTTCAATTGTCGGCCTATTAAAAGGGGAGAAAAAAAGAGAGAAGAGTGTCCTAGACAATATATGTAAAATGTTAAATGGAAGCATATGTAATATTGGCTTGTTATAGACGCCATTAGGACTATTGTACACATGCGTAATTATTAATCTCACGATATTTACACGATATTTTTCTTTGTCAAGAGAACACGGTTCAACAATACAAATAATCAATTGCGTTTTGCGCCATTAGTGTTTGCTATTTCGACACAGCCAAGAGAGACACTCGTCATCGAAAGGAATCTATACATATACATTATAAATTATAACTTGTAACTATATCGAGTATATCGGATATTTACGCAAGCAGTAAGGAATATGCGAACATGATGTACAATTTCGGCTGGCAACAATTCATTTTTGGTACTGCGAAATTTGAGAAAACTTTAGGACCAATATTGTTAATCCCACGTGCTATGTACAGTGTTGTTGTAGGCTAATATAAGACATTATTTTCTAGCTCAAGCCCTCATGTATACTATTCATTAATTTAGTCGGCGTTAACGTTCATTACTGTCATATTACACACGCGGAGATACACGTCCTCCTCTTTACTCGTGTAAAATTTGTACTTTCATAGGTAGGGATTTTTAACGATAGATAAACTTATTCGGTGTTTGGCGTTAAGAGACGAGGTAGCGTTTATATTTATTGAAGACTAAAGTTACAAATGTTAGAGAAGATATATCGAGGTAGGCGACGTAAAGAAGGTTGTCGTGTATGGAAGTATTTACACCATTTGCACGTACGGCTATTACTTTACATGAATTTCATTTTTCATCGAGTTTCATCAATTCGGAAATTTGCCGCTGTAAGATATACGTCAAGTAATTACGACAGAAGTGCGCTTCTAAATGATTTTGCATTGCTTTTACCGCATCTCGACTGGCGTCTCGGGCTTCTGAAACAAGCTGCGCTGACTTGTTTGCAGAAACCAAGGATGTATATTAAACTGCGAGAAGAGATATATATGTATTCCCCGAGTGCTGAAGATATTTTAGTGGTATAGATCCCGCATGTGTGTACATACAAACATCTCCGTCGCGTCATTGTATGTACACGGATGTGCAACGCGAAAACGTAATCAAAATTTATTTAACGGTTTAACGTGTAAGTACTCTGGTACAATAAAGGTATAGAATTTTAGAAACTTTCTATGCAATAACTCTTTATCTCTAGTAGTGCAATTCGCGGTAAGTGACGAACGGGAACGTAGATATTTAACGCTGTTGATTTTTTTTTCGCCAGTCTGCAGTCGCGCAGTCGTAGTCTCTTATGTCCCGACGAATTATGAATTTGAGGCGAATTTGAACTTTTATGCGTTGAATAATAGCGATTCACACATGCGGCAACTACTGACATTACATTACCGATAGGGGTGAGCTTACATTAAGTAGTCCTTATGATCATAGTGTGTGATTTGTAAAGTGAGATAAAATGCAAATTGTTTGTATTAACTGTAACTTATATGAAATAAAAGATTTATTATATACATTAAAGAGCAGCTCATCTATTTATATATTATTGTATTAATTATATTTATAACTCTCTCTATATATATATTCACTTAGAATTGTATATAAATACACGTATTATATAAAAATGGAAACACGCACGCATGTCGACATCTAGAATTAATAAAAAATATATTTATACATATACGGGGCAGCTTACAAATTCTTACAAACAATAAATAAGTATCATAAGGTAAATTCGTAATCTTTCTCGAGTACGACAGACTTCTTGAGAACAGATCGATGATCGTGATTCCTGACCGTTCAAGGCATGTTCGCTATCGTTTTTAAGGGTTGATCGAGATACTGGGCCAATGCCTGCGCCTTCTCGCGCAGCAATCCGAATCCCACGCTCTCCTTCGCGTACAGACACAAGAGCAAATTGGCTACCTCTGTGATAACGACCTTTCCTTCCTGGAAATAAGAGTATAACAAATTCTTGGCTCGTGTGAGACAATTGGAGAAATTTTGCTTAATCTGTTACTACCATGCAATCCATGAGAACGAACTGCAGCTCGTCTTCCTTAAAGGCGTTTCGTCCATTCTTCTCGTAAGCTGTCCAAATGTTGCTCGTGATTGCGGCCGTCACCCTGGCGTCCTTATCCCCGTAACCACTGTACGCTAACAATCCACCGTCTCTGTTGAGCAATCTGAAATATGTATGTGAAGGTGTAAGGAGATATGATCAATATAACGACATAAAACAATTGTAGCGTAATGAAATATGAGATCTTAGAATCTTCCAATAACTCATATCTCTAACAATTCACACAGTGCTACAGTTTATATTATTAATCTTCTAATTCTCAACACACTGCGCGGACACCATGGGCCTTTTAAGGCACAGTCAACTTTTCATTTATAATTCCTACAGGAATGGGAAAAAAATTGCAACAGTTCTGGGGCCTATGTAAGTACAGAAATCACTTTTTGAAATCTAAAGATAATACATGAATTTTTCTAGATTTTTTTTAAATAAAAAAACACTTTCAAGAACCCTTTGAACATAAAAGTCCCAGGGTGTCCAGGTGTGAATGCTCCAAAAACAGTGTCCACGCAGTAGTGTTAACAATAACTCGTATCTCCAGCAATTCACAGTGCTATCGTTTATATTATTAATCTTCAGATTCTTAAATATATCACGCACGAAGGTGACTAAAAAAGAAAGATAAGTATATAGATTTCCACTTTGTGCAAAGTTACTCCTGTACAAACGATGGGAACGTGTATTAGGGTAAAACCCGAAATACTGCAGGTGAATTTATATTGAAAAGAAATCGCTCGGCTTGTAGGTGACACCTCGCCGCGAGATTCTTTACTCACAGGGTATTCTCCACGCCCCCGGTGTTCGCCTGACTGAGAACCTGCGTGAGCGCCTTCGGCTTCAGCATAATTTCCCTCTTTTAACGGATTCCACTTAATTATTATACACACATATGCACGCGCAAATGTATATTATTGCGACGTGTGCGTGGGAGTTTGTTCAAGTTTATATTTCGACTTCCTGCGCTCCGCGATCAGCTGTTATCGCCGAATCAACAAACTGATGGCGAACGAGAGGGAGGGGGCGGCCGAACGAACCGCGCGGCGAAAGAGGAGGAGGGAGAATACAGTCATACAATTGACATTTCTCGAGATGCGCGATCTTCGTCTTCCTCGTGACGCGTGTCACGGAGCGATCAATATGGAGCGCGACCAATCGTGACGCTCGATCCGCGAAACGCGGTGCCACGTGAATTTCCAAGCTCGTGAGAATGCCAGAAAGTCTCGTGGATCGATTTATTAATAGCGCGATATATTTTTAGATAAAGAAAGTCACGGGTCCCCGTCCGCGTCGTCGACGAGGGCGGAAATTTCGAGAAACGTCCCCTCGTGGCGCTCCGCGTCTCCGATTGCGCAATCTGACTCATGAATCGCGACAGATTGCGCAGCGTCTACTCTAGTTAAGTCCGCCGTGGCCGAGCGATCAGGTGCAATCAGCAGAGTCAGCTGCAGAGCGAAGTTTCGCCAAGTCTTCCTTGTATTTTCGTAACGTGGTGAAGAAAGCGAAAGAGAAGTACTAAGAAAAATGCCGCGACGTGGACGAGCCGCCGCCCCTCCGCCGAGAACGTGAGTAAATTAATTCTCGACGAAGTCACGTTGTGACGAGAATTGTCGTCAATACTCTCCCCGTTACATCATGGTTGCGAAGTTCACCATCTTCGGCGTAGAACCTCAAACGTCGCCCTTTCCCTCCTCGAAAACGTGATGTTGAACGAATCCCCTAAAAAAGACCTCGTTTCCAGGGTCAGAAGGGCTTCTGCCCCCGCGCCTGCCCCAGCCCCGTCTCGATTGCCAGCCCAGGCCCAGGCCCCACCGGCGTCACCCATGGTCGCCCAGCCGCAGCAGCCGTCCCTCATGGGCCAGATGGCCGCCACCGCTGGCGGTGTTGCTATAGGATCCGCCGTGGGACACACCATCGGTCATGCCATGACTGGACTCTTCAGCGGAGGCGGCGAGACCGCTGTTGCTGCTCCCGCAGAGGCGCCGCAGACATTTGCCCAGAGTGCTCCTGCGGCACCGGCCACCGGCACCTGTTCCTGGGAGATGAAGCAGTTCTTGGAATGCGCTCAGAACCAGTCCGACCTGAGCCTCTGCGAAGGCTTCAACGAGGCGCTCCGTCAATGCAAGATGGCCAACAGTCAGTAGAGCTTGCTCCCTTTGTTGTTGTCGCTTATCTTATCTTTGTATATCCTAGTCATGGATCGTGTAAAAGGACTGTCTTCTAATTGTCTCGTGTATTTCCTGCTTTCAGATATTATGTAAATTGAGATGGGGCAGATCTAGAAATCTCTAGGCAAAACTATGAAGTACGTGCTGTATGATCCTATAGACCGTTTAACGAAATTTTGGTTTATTTTTACTGTTGTTACACACTGATATTGTGAGGTAAAATAGTCCCAAATAGATCCACACATGTTTTAGAAGAATAAATTTGTTTGTTTAAATCCTGTAGTTGGCAGCTGCCCTTGATCTTTTCCCGAATTTCCGTATGTATGTTACGACATAGTGTGGATTTCAATAAATTAAAACATGCACGCAATTGCAATTTATCTTCGTGTTAACGAAACAATTATTACTAATCACATCGATTTCCGGAGAATTCGCAAACATTAAATTTCCTTAAAGATTAAATAAGATGACAGATTGAGACGAGTAAGAGATAGGCGGTGCCTCACATTTCTTTCACTTTATATTACAATACATTAAACAAATAATTTATTACAGAAGATGAAAATAGCTTTTACATGATGATACATTGGGATGGGGATTCAGCAAATAAAAACTTTGATATTTTGACCAGAACCAAGTAAGCGCGCCTCTACACGACAGTATTTGCACTTTATCATATATGTTTTCTCTAATACTTAGCTATTGTGTATCTCGAAAATTAGTGTGTGATTTATGAATATATATATATATATATATAATATATATTATATTTATAATATATATATAATATATTTATAATATATATAATAAAATATTTATATATATATAATATATATTATATATTTATGAATATAATATATAATAGGTATATATTCATCCTATGTAACGCGGTTATCTATAATACGGCTTTCTCTTTCTTTATTCGACGAGGAGAGGCAGTTAAAACACGCACAAGTAGCACGAATATGGTAGACTATCTTTTCTCCGTGTTCAATACGCGCATCATCACGTAGCCGGCGATCGTGGCGATCGCGATTCCTATCCCTGCTTTCCACCAGACCAGGGAGTCCCCTTGCATTAGGCCGAATTGATTTATGTGCCTGAAATGTCGATTTCACAAGATTCGCTGTTATTCTCGCTGCGTGAGAAACTCCAAATATTCTAGCGTGATAAAACCTCAATGTCGTACTCTCGAAAACGGCTTGATTATATACAGCGAGCGATACAGAGACACAAATACCGAAATCAAATTTCGGTCAAACTGACAATGAGGTCTTATCATACGAGTGACATTAAATCGGAAGGGAAATCTTTCCTGTTAGGGTGTCTACGCATAGAAAAGCGGTGACTGAATCGACAGAAAAATCGTGAGAGATTCGTTGCGTGTCGCATGCTCATGCTTGAACGAAAGTAACGAAACCAAAAAAAAAAAAAGCGGTGTTTACGCTATTAAGCTTAATGACATTGACTTAATGACACTGTGGGCTTCGCGTGGGAGGAAACGCAAGCAGTAATGTGAAATAAAACCTTGTGAAAGAACTCCACCACGGAGGAGGTAAGGAATCGACAAGCAACATGTGGATTGTGCGCCTCATATGGCTGAAAAGAGCCAATTACACTGTAACGTACGTTTTTTTTCCGTGCGATGACATATTTTAATATGAGCAAATCGCCCGGCACATTTAACACGAGAAGAATGGAGTTAAACCCCGTGAGCACATGCATCGAGAGGAATGTAAAATGTACGATGACGATGATTGAATGCAGTTTTCACGATTTGTTCAAGCTTCTAGATTTTTACAGTGTGAAATTGAAATTCGGACCAACCTGTCTCGGTAAAATAATACCCACGCTCCTTGAAAGCGGCTAAACACGAAATATCTTATCGTTAATACCGAATTATCTCCTTTTCCTTTCTTTTTTTTTTTTTAATATTACGCTATCTTTCCTTAAATTAAATTATAGGAAAAGAACGAGGAAAAGGTGCGGCGTGAAACGTAAAAAATCTATTGTCTGAAAGTAACTTTACGATGGAAAATATCGTACGAAGGAAGAAATAAGCGAAAAAGCTTTAAGAGCCTCGACGCGTAATCTATACTTTCAGCTACAAAGGAAAATTATCATCTACTGCCTGTAAATCGAGGAAGCCCGAGATCCCCGTCCGGCGGTTTCCGTTTAATACCGTTCTTTAAACTGTGATAACTGAACTTACGGGAAGGCTGCCATCGTAGCTAGCTTGACGAAGATCTCACGCCGGATCGTACGTGAGATGCTGTACGGCTGCGGAGGCATCAGTTTGTACTTGCTGCAGAAGGCGGCCGGTTGCAACAGATAGCTCTGCTTCACCTCGGAAAGGTCACTTTTATTCGCTACTATCAGAACAGGAATCTTACTGTCGGCGAAGTATTTCTGCAAAGACATACGTATCGTTCGTCGTTGTGAATACATTAAGAATACGTTATGATGCGCGCGAAGAAAAGATACGGTGGTGCGCTTACGATGTAGATACGCGCTATATACTCAAACGACTTCGGATTACTGGCGTCGTAGACGAGAGCAGCCGCGTCGCATTGTATTTCCGCCGGCGTTAAAGCGTCCTGAACGTTCAGCACGTTTATATCCTTCAACATTATCGTCTTCTCCTGCCCGTACACGTGCAACGTGTTCACAGTGACGTGGGCGTTCGACGGTACCACTTTGTCGTTCAGTTTCTGCAATTTCGTACAAGTAGATATAACCGCGGACAGTTTGACTGAGATAATCCCGAAGAACAATTGCAATCAGCGAGTTTACCTCGAGTTTGGGGTCGATCAGAGTTCTACACAACGTAGTCTTCCCGCTACTCTTCGGTCCTATGACGTGACAAGTGTAAACATTCCTGCTGGACTGCTTCTTCGCCAGATCCACCTTCTTCTCGCGAGTAACGACAATGGAGCTCGTCTGACACTCGTTGTGGTACATGTTGTATCCCAGATACGCCATGTATTCCAAGGTTTTGCGCACGTTCGTCAATGTGAGCAGTGCCCACTGACACATGTATCCTTGAAACGTAATCCATCCCTGTGGAAATATTCCACGCCACATATTATGCCAGATTAAGTTACTTTTAAATATATATTGCTTATACATGATATTTTTCTGTTTCTCAATACAGGTTTCACATAGGTTTCTTGTCGTTCAATATTCTATATCAATTTATTCTATAGTTCAAAGTTCTAAAAATAACAATTGCAAGCGTTAACCTTCTCATTCGTGGGTACAGTGTACTTGTATTCGTCGCCCCACGGCGGGAAGAGACATCGCGAGAACAACGATTCCATTTCCAAGGGCGAGAGAGCTCCGTCGCGATCGCGATCGTGCTGCATAAACAGTAACGTTAGGAATTCCTGTCCCTTGTGCGATAATTCCGTGCTACAGCCAAGCGGGACCTTTAATCTAAAAGCCGGAGTGAGTCATAATCAGTGGCATATTGAAAGAACTCTAAGTAGCCCCGTGACCTTTATACGTACGAAGGATGGACATATTCTTTTGACATTTGCAGCTCGTTGTCGTATCCGAATTTCCTTAGCACAGCCCAAGTTGTCTCGTTTCTCCCGCGTTGTATGAATAAACATTGTAAGTACATAAAACCTGCAAGTGTAATTGCAATTAATAAAAGTTCGCGTTCTTGTATTTCTCCCCGGGTTTGATACCGGAATAACTGGAAATGCCCACCTTTCATCGTGACACACCCGTTACATATGCCGTCGCAAATGTTCTTTGACAGCACAGCTTTCACATCCTCCAGCACTTGCGGTTGTAACGGAGTGTTGAAGCACCACTGCTGAAACGCGTTCAGCTCCATATCGTTTAAAAGTCCGTCGTTATCTACATCGCATATCTGCATTGGGGAAAAAAAAAAACAATATAGTTTATATCGTAATATTGATTCTCGTTGTATATCTTACATAGTTAGTACATACTCACTTTAAAAATTCGCTGTAGGGCAGTTTTGCACTCCTCTGTGAGCTGGAACAAAAATGAACGAATTAAAAAAAAAAACCTGGGACATCAAATTAAAGGGAAACACGGCAGATATCCTCACCTCCTGGGTGTCATAATTGTACAAAGGTGTAGTCGGATGCAGAACTGCCTTTTGTGCATAATAAAACGTTTCCGAGACATTCTGAAGTGTTTTCGCCGAGCACTGAAAAAAGATACGTTTTTTTAACATAACAGTCCTCCCATTTTTCTTGTCTATCGAGCAAACGTCATCTCACCTCTATGCAGCTTTCAATCTCCGTGAATTCTTTCATGATGGGATATACAGCCTGCAAATTGCGAAATGCGAGTCATTAATACAGCGTAAAACGAGGACGCTACTTAAACCACCTTAAGAGAACTGCAAACCTCTATGGTGGAATAATCCACGAGATCAATCTTGTTGCCCACGAGCACAACCGGACACCGATTGTCGGGTGAGCATCTTCTGATTAACGGCAGCCAGTAGCTGGCAGCTCTATCCAAAGTATCCTCGTCGTCCACGGAGTAAACGACGCATATCACGTGCGCCTTCTGGATCTCCTCTGCCAGTTGATCCTCCGTTTGTTCTACAGCTGTAAACACACGACGCCAAGTTATCATTTCTTTCCAATGTGAGATAGTCAGGAAGAGATATAACAAATTCTCTGACAACTTATTCAACCGTGTCAGGTGTCTTAATTATCTTTGAGGACCGAATAAGCTTGGCGAAAAGATAGAGAGGCACACGGGGATGCTGTCACAAGTCACAAATACCTGAGTAATCGACTATGTGTGTCGGCACTTGCTCCGGCGTGACGTCCGCCGGTATCGTGATCTCCTCGGCCTTACTCGGCACCTCTTCCGCGTACTCCTCGCTCACCAAGGACAGTATCAGGGAGGTCTTGCCGACGCCGCGCTCGCCGATCAACAGTATCCTGACGTTGCGCCGAGGCGCGACCGGGCGCTGCACCATGCTGACACCTCCCCCGCGATACCGTCGCTCGCTGTCGACTTCAACGATACGTCGCTCAATCCCTCGCGGACGGCATCCTCGCGCCGCACCTCCCGGGAGATATAACCTGCAAACGCTGCCGCCCGCGTAAACGCACCAACAACGCGCGGCACTGTTTCACGATGACATTTTTTTTATTTAACGACGGAGACGACGGTCAACGATGCGCACCACACTCTCTGCTCCTCTCTCTCGCTCTTTCTCTGCCTGTGGAATTTTGCGGCGCGTGTATCGTGCCGTAAAAAGGAATCGTCCCGCACTTTGCGACTTAACGCTCCATCGAGAAAGACCGGGCTCCGATCGTCGCCGCTGGAGACCAAGTAAACCCCGGCGGACTAAAGTAGTAGCGCTCCGAGGGTGGCCTTTTCAAGGTTACCTATGCCACCGCAATGAATGGTGCCCGCGTATACACACGAGCGTGCCGTGCGCGTAGTAGTACGTGAGCGCGGTGTGTGTGTGTGTGTGTGTAAAAAATCCGTTCGTTTGCGCTTCGTTTCTCTCTAACATACGGCGGGTAAGGAAGGTATTTCCATACGTCACATTTTGCGGAATTCGAAACGTTCGAGAGATCGTCGGCAGAAATAAAGCATTTCCCGGAGAAGGGAAATGCTTTTCGTCTTCCTAAGAATTTCGACAAGTCAATCGGAGATGAGGGAAACTTTTGGAAATTGCAATTTCGAAGCCAGTTACGGGACGCCCGAACGAGCTCGTCGCTTTATTTCATTGATTATGTAACGTTGATTAAGGAATTAAAGTAAAGGTGATTACTTTTTGACAATCCTTTCGGGCGATTTTGACTAAACTCTGATTAATTTGATCGGTGATTAACCTAATGTCAATTATTATTTCTAAAGATGCAGATAGGAAAGGAGATCGAAGAGATATGGAAATGAATGAAAGAAATCAATATATGCGCGAAAGCCAGCCAGCCTTTTAAGAACAGCCAGTACCCTGGTAACCATTCCTTTGCAATTCTGCTGTAAAACTGCACGAAAAGTCGTGCACTAACTTTCGGGCAGATAATGCGTTTTCTATTTCCAACTTTGACTATTTTTCTGTTGGCAGAAACTTGCTCTCGTCGTAGTGCAACAGAATTGTGGAAGATATGTGTATGCATTTACATATAGCAGAATAGTGCAAGAAATGTGGCAGATGCTTGCACAAATCGCAGTGCAACATAATCGCGCCAGATTTGTAGCAGCGCCTACTGCTACCCATAGAACACAAAATATTTTTAAAATATTTTTTAGATAGATTAAAATAATTTACAAAAATATTTTTTATATTTATAGCACCGCAGTGGTGTTGGGTAAGCCTTGCGTTGTATTGCTAGTGAAGATTGTCGCAAATGTCATGATTTTGCTTTGCACTTCGCCGGAGGCCTGCTTATATTAGATCCCAACTGAAATTTACTTGCGAGTTAGTTTTACTATTATGCGCCGCCTAGCGGCATTGTTGCAAACTAGCACATACAGCAGAATTCAACAAGAATTACGGCAGATGCTTGCGTAAGAAGTAGAGCAGCAGAAATACAAATGATTTTGGTAGAAATAAACAAAACAAGGCAAATGAGAGCTCGTTCGCGACGATGGACGGGCGACAGTAATAAAATATTACAAATTCAACAAATTGAATAAAATATATATAATAAAGTAAACGTTTCGGTCTTTGGTTTGGACCCTAGCTCCTCAGTACATATAGCTGGTCGAGTGAAATGCAGTGGTCACAAGTAGTCAAAAATGCAGTTATTCCGCTCTCCGATTATGAGAGTGTGGATCTCGTATCCTCAACGTGACTATTACCTTAATTCCATAAAAAGAAATAAATTAAACAAATATATATAGTCATACCTTAAAAAGTGATCACAAGAGTTACCTGACAGTCAAATTTATAAGATATACGACACCATCTCTTGTAATACAATAAGTATTACGCGGCATTTTTTACTACTTGTGACCACTGCATTTCACTCGACCAGCTATATGTACTGAGGAGGGTCCAAATCAAGAACCGAAACGTTTACTTTATTATATATATTTTATTCAATTTGTAATATTTTATTACTGTCGCCCGTCCATCGTCGCGAACAAGCTCTCATTTGCCTTGTTTTGTTTATTTATCGTTATTGAGAGCGTTATCGTTATTTTGGTAGAATATACCGTACATCTGATTTATCAATCAAACATTTTTCGAAATTCGTAACGCCAAAATGGACCGTACGTATAACCTACATCTCACAGCACGAAGCTATAACAGTTTCATAATCTCCACTTAACTTACAGTAATTATTTCTATAAATATTTATATAACATAAATTAAAAACAACTTTAATAATATTGATGATAATTATTTACACTTTATTTTAAAATATTTTTTATAATCTTTTAGATACTTTTATTTTCCGGACATTATAATATTTACAAAATATTCAACGTATATATTTTCAAAATATTTAATCTTTTTTATAAATATTTTATAAATATTTTATAAATATTTTGTGTTGTCTGGGAGTTTAGCGCGCTCGTCTGTTCTCTTTCTGACGGGCAGATGCTTACACGCTTTTTTCGCATTTCTGTCACTCGAATCTATACGGCAAAAACAACAATTTAAGCGACATTATACACTTGTGAAATTTTGCTGCAAATATGTTTCAAGAGTTTAACACACTCGACTGCTCTTTTTCTCACGGGCAGATGATTGCACGTTCTTTTCACGTTTCTGCCGGTCGGATCTGTACGGCAAAAACAACAATTTAAGTGACATACACTTGTGAAATTTTGCTGCAAATATGTTTCAAGCGTCTAGCACACTCGACTGCTCTTTTTCTTACGGGTAGATGCTTGCACGTTCTTTTCACGTTTCTGCCGGTTGGATCTGTACTCAAAAGATACTTCCATATTGTTTTCACATTTCTGCTACATGTTTACTTTTAACAAATAGTATAAAATTTCACAGTAGCTTCTTACAGCAGACTACTGCAATAGTACAGTAAGTACTCGTTCAATCACAGATATTATGCACTTTTGTCGCAATTTTGGACTGTTTTCTTGCGCACTTTTTCGGGACGCATCTGAACTAGCAAACTGGTTACCAGGGTATACTTATACAAGTTTATTGCAATGATTGGGAAAGTGCTGAAAAAGATAATAAGAAACAAAATAGAACAAAGATAAGAAGAGTATAGTTGATCTGGATAGAAAAACTGGAGTTTATTCCAGTTGGAGACACACGGCGATTATATAAATTCAGGCGTATATCCCGATCACTTTAAAAAGAATCTACCAACTACCAACGCGAATTATCAAGTATAAAAACCATACATACGTATGGGAAAAAGAGGATTAGAACGTCGAACTACATAAATATTAATTATGTAAAAAATTTAAGCAATTCTGCCTGCTGCACGGTCTTTGCTATTTATGTTTATCTAATTCATCTGTTACAACGTGAATCTTGGAGGATCTCAGAAAGAGAATAACTTGCTCGACATAAACCGTATACTTTATAATTCCTTAATTTCCGACGGAACGCGAGTCTTCGGGGCTCACGCTTCCGCGACAAATCTGTTTCTAAATTTTATTTACGTATACAACAGGCGCCGTGTAAACCTACGCACGTGGACACTATTTGCGTTTCCCGTCTACGTTATCGATCGTTCGTACATACGAGATCCGAGATCCGACGAGGACGACGACTCGAGGTGTCAACCGGCTTTCCGCTGAGTTTCCGACAGGCGAACGACTGGCAATTGGCAAATGTACGTGACGCGATCCTCTGCTCTCGTGACCGTGTTGATGCTGCTTTGCATAGCGAGGAGTATCCGCGCCCAGGTTTATCAGAACATGTCGAGTTTCGCCGGGATGCATTCCGTGGCGTACGTCACGGTGCCGGACGACGCGGTTGCGAAGAGATTAGCACGGTAAAGAGTTAACTGGCTGGATAAAAACGCGCTCATTAAGACGAATTATCGTTAACGCTTTCTCTCTCCTGTTCCATCAAGTGGTCTGGTCGAGAACAAGCTCGCCGCCTGCGTCAACATCATCCCGCAACTTACCTCCATGTAAGTTTCTATCGCTGTGTTCAGATATTTATCTTATATCAATCTATGAAGTACTTTTTGACTGAAGAACGAGTTTTTTTTTTCACAGATACGAATGGGAAGGGAAGATACAGGAGGAACCTGAACTTCTGCTGGTAGGAAAACGATCTGTCGAGCTTAATTATACACGTTGAATTACATGCATAGAAATGGAATTGTTATTGACCGTCTGTCTATATGCGTAAATTACAGATGATAAAAACCAGGACGGAAAGAGTAGATGCTCTAACGAAATATGTCAAGTGAGTTAAACAAGGCTGGATTATATCTGTTTTGGAATTATGTCGACTTTTTGTAACTCTCTCTTGATCTTCTTTTGCAGAGAGAATCATCCGTACACGGTTTGCGAAGTGATTTCCCTGCCTGTAAGTTAACTTGCGTATCTTAATTCTGATGGAAGAGCTCTACGTGACATTTTTAAAACAACCTGGGAAAGATAAGACATAATTATACCATATACTAGTATATACTGACACTAAAACTTTTTAAACCTTTACGTTTCAGATACAAAACGGAAACGACGATTACCTAAAGTGGATCAGCGAGGTGGTGCCACCGCTTGATAAAAGCGCTTAAAATAATTAAGATACATGAGTAAGATTCTCTCAACGATTCGTCGGAAAAATCATTTTACTTCGCTTATATCCTTATGAAGCTATCTTACGTTAGAATAAAAAAGCTATGATTACTTGTAAGTATACAATTAGACACAATCTCTGTAAAGTGTGAGGTTTGCATTGAAAGTTCAAATTCTTCACTTAATTATTGAAACACACTAAGGCATGCCAAGTGATATCGATCAATCAGTCTTACAGTGTTATTCGCACGTATATTTATATTCTTAAACTCACATTTGTTTATGCAATAAAACGTAAAGGTTTAATTTTCAACACAGTATTTTTAAAGTAAAACACATCGAACCTTTCTACATGATAATAAATAAGAGTCTTACAATAATGATATATAAATACCTTTTTACTTTTATATAAAACGTTTGCTAATTTATTTGCTATTCTGCTCAC
>NW_020216536.1:77200-77560 GCF_003070985.1 Temnothorax curvispinosus | reverse complement strand
TTACTTTTATATAAAACGTTTGCTAATTTATTTGCTATTCTGCTCACAGTTATACTCACATAAAAATAATTCGCATCGTGTAAGCAATTTAAATTTTGATTTTAAACTATTATATTACATGCGTGCAAGGTATCTGGGCTGCACTAGAACTGCCCTAAGGCACAATTTATAATATTTATAATACGTAACGGGAAAGTATATTATAAACGCATTTTTAATTCTCAGTGTTTAATTTCGTTGGCGTTTCTTTTGCCGCCATAGTTTTCGATGTAGGATAGAAAGACTGTTTTTCTTTTATTTATTAAGCGCTTAGAACGCTTACGCTGCGCTCTTTTCTTTCTCCGCGCGACTCGATTGTCT